>NC_052113.1:2959765-2972261 GCF_012273895.1 Zerene cesonia | reverse complement strand
CGGGACTTCACTTTTTCACAGTTCCAGCACCGCAGTGATCGACACAAGCAAAACTATCATAGACTACTACTGATTACCGTGCTTTTCTCGAGGATCTTCTTGTCAATCAAAACAAGCAAAGTTTTGAAGTCGTAGCGTATCTTTTTTTCAGATCAGTTCTATAAGAAACCTAGTCCACGATCCTCAATATAAGAAGTTGATGGACCTTTATCTTGACAACAACACTATTCAGTTTGTTAAGGAATTAGAAGGGTCCGAATGGTTCACGACATTTCGTGTTTTGAGTTTGCGCGGAAATCGATTGAAGCAGGTAGGTACTTATTCTATAAGACGAGTAAATAAAACGTTTTGTTCTTTTTTGGTTAAATTGGAGGTTTTGTCGCTTTTACGTGAAGTAAATGTTTTTGATCCCTGTTTTTAGTAGTTTTAATATTATTGTGTTATCTTAAGCTATCCTTTGATTATCCAATAATAACAAATGTAGATGGTAAAAAAATTATGTATTAAATGCACTTGAATGATTCTAAAACGTTTGTTTAATTCTCAATTTAGCTTTCGTCGCGTAAGTAAATAAATTGGTGTCCAGACTGGACTGGATCAAGTCGTCTACATTATTGTCTGGTGTCCTCATTTAAATAATAGCTATTTAATTTGCTTCTGAGATTCAAGTATATTAGAATGAAAACTACTGAACTTTATTGTCTTTGATAAAATGGTAATAACTATCTTCTGAGTCGGTACTATGAAGTATAAGTTTTGCTCCAGCCGCTTTGCTCTCTAGACTCTTGACGATTTTCAATCCTTGGTTAAATGGTATTCTTTATTAGATAAAGTATTACACAATAATATTGAAAAATAAAAACATGTAAAATGAAAAGACAGACAAATGGAAAAGTTTTTAAAATATTCTACGAAAAATGTTAATCAAGGATTGAAAAATTGATCCAAAGTCGGATAGTCTTGTGTGTTTCTCATATGTTATCAAAAAGCAATTCAAGTTAGTATTTAAAAAATAAGCGACCTAAATTAATATTGATTATTTCACTACACAAATCATAATATTTAGAAGTCGTTCAATTCCACATAAGACGGCCCTTCTCAGATCTGGAAGAAATTAAAGTAAATATTTACTAAATTAAATTTTCATGAGAAAGGGCATTATTCTGCGTAAGGAGATAAACGTGCCTAACTCGATAAAGTTTATAACTTAATTTTTACATAATTCAGAAAAATACTTACATGACCTAGTTTAAGTATAATGCAGTTTTAATTTTTTTATCTCTGTTTATTAATGTAGGATTTAAGAATAGCTTAACGCATTTGGTTCTGTGGATGAGGATAAAAACTTAAAATTTAAAAATAAGAAAAAAGGTCTTGTCGGAAAAAAGACGGAGTCGGGCGACCAATTACTACATTATAAAACATGCATCAAAATCTTTATTAATACATTTCAGATACCAGTTTACGCTTTCGACAAGGCCTTCCAAGTGAACAACAATATTATGGGTGTATTTTTAGGTCATAATCCATGGCGGTGCGACTGTCACTTCACACCACGTTTCCAAGGATTACTGCTCAAGTATAAGAGAGTTATCCGAGACTTATCCGATATAAAGTGCTCGAAATCAGACGATAAAACCATTTCGCAAGTACAGGTAAAGTACAATGGAAAGCCAACCTAGGTATATCGTGTAGGCGTTACTGAATAATTGATTATTATTATTTCGCTGGTATAGTTGCTGGATTAACTATACACTGTCTAGGCTAGAAATCCAGGGGCCCCTTATCCACTAGGGGAACCCCTAAAAAAGTTTTATAGAAAAAAATTTGTACCTATTTGAATGTGATAGTTGAGCACGCATCGGTACGAATGGAGCTAGCTCGCACCAGCTAAGTTACCACACCCTCACAGAAAATCGGCGGGAAATATTAGCATGCGAATGCTACTGCGTTTCGTTCGCTGAGGGTGGAGCCGGGAGCCCGTATACTTTTCCTAACCTTTTCATTAAAAGTCAGCCATCCACAAACGACCTTCCGCCTCTGTAAATGTTCATTGGCGTTGGTAGCGCTTACCATCAGGCGACCCGCAAGCCCAAGATGACGTAAAAAAAACCTGCAAGTAAAATTCTTGTACGTTTTCTCAATAATAACAAACACACGCTCAATAAGGAAACACGTTGCTATAAAATTAATTTTGAAAGCAGATGAAGTGTTGGTCAGTTAATATTTAATAAACCTACTAATAATTTATACCTCACCTTAACCTATTTATCAAGTAATTTTTAAAAATTGATTATTAATGAAATTATTCGAGCAATAACAATTAGTCCTATTAATCGAACTTCAACTTACTACCTACGAGTGTTTACCGAGAAAACACCCAGACTTAAGACAACATCCATCTATATGTTTTCCAATAAAGTACCCGGGTCGCAAGGTACTGGGAATTATTTAAACAATTCACGATTCTTTGAATTAAAGTAAGAAGAAGGTGATAAAAAAATTGTGTTATACTAGGGGCCCCGAGAGTTAATCCGGCCCAGCACCTAAGTGTAATTTTTAGTTTGATTTGGGGTACGGTAACATCGATTATAATTTAATACTCCACTGGATGTCTTATACGAATTAGAGACATTTATGGGATTTTAAGCACCGTCGAGACATGTAACATCTGTCTATCTGCCCGTGACCACGCTCACTTTTTTTTTTGAAACGACGTGGTGATTAATAACATTATAATAAATGATTTACTTTTGATTTACAAAATATTCAAATTCTTACTTCCATTATTAGTTGAAATATATGATAGATGTTAGGAGTAACCGTATGCTACACGAAATACCTAAAGCTTAATGTTTCTACCTACTTTAAGCTTCCTTTTCCTATCCTGTTTTTTAAGTCAGAATATCCAATGTAATGTTACGATGTTCATTTTTCGCAAGCCTTGAACAATCGTAAAGTTATTCTTTAAAATTTTTTGTAATCCTATAACCAGGACCAGGCATCTAGAGAAATAATAACTTTGGAAGAGTTGGTTGAAAAATTGCAAATTCGCGAAATATTAAAGTAAAAAAACTTTGTAGATTTTTTCAGACCAGAAAAATTCTGTCAGTTCAGAGAACTTCTGAATCCGTGGATTTTTTTTAAATTAGAAATTTATATGAAGGGCTTTACTGTTAAATGCTTGCCTTTTTATATTGTAATAAAAAAGCGATCTTACAGTTATTGATTTGATTATGAATAAAAGAGAGTGTTTTATTACACTTTCAATAGATTTAAGAACAAAATGTATTTTGTTATTATACGATGGATCGAGCTATTTTTGTTGCCGAAAAATTTTATTAGATGTCCTAATAAAATTTGTTTCAACGAGAAATACTTTCATGATTTGATGTTTAACCTTCGAAAATACTGAATTGGGTTCGCTTCTATTATTTTACTTCATGTCATTTTTATTGCTGTTGACGAGTTCTTAAAGTATTATTTTCCTTGTTTACCTATTAAGATATAATTTTAAGTAATTATTCCAAAATATGGTTACATGTTTTCAGTTATTGCATTTTGTAAACAGCTCTTTAGATAAGGCTTATTGTCCTCAACAACTTTACCAGTGAGTTCTAAGTTTTGGGGTGTTTTTAATTTTATAAATTATTTATTTCAGATTAGCACACTATCTTTAGGTAACGTGTGCAGCAGGACGGAACTGAAAATGCCCATTAGTTCAATCAATATAGCCAATTTGGTTCTCGCTCTTCTTATACTTTTGGTTATTGGAAGGTTCCTGTATGACTGGCACCACTTTAGAACAACTGGGAAGCTGCCTTGGATATCTTCTATTCTGCCTTAAATAGTATATAAACTTATATGTGATGAATGTACAAAATATAAGCAATAATATCAAACGCACAAATTGACTATAAAGTATGTTTGTGTAAAGGCTTAAAATAGGTATTTATTATAATAAAATAATCGATTAATTTATTAGCATTTCGATTGCATTCAAAGTCTATAAATTTAATATCAATTACTGAATAATTAAATATTTCATCACAATGTAGAGATTAAAATATTTATTAAAATTAAAAGTGATTATATTGTATATTTATTTGACGTAATTTAATATTATTTAAATTTTTTAAAATTCGATCAGGACAGATTTCTAAATCCTTGTGTAATATTTATTTGTCCAATAAAGAATATCTAAAATATCATCACTCAAGCCATTACAATTCGTATCTGAAATGGTTGCTTGATACACTTTTAGATAATAAATCTTAACCAAGGATCGAAACAACAGTCTTTAGACATTTACGTTTATTTCTTATTTCATTAAGAATAAAATTTTTTGATATATTTATTTTACATATATTAAGTAGGATAAATTTAAATTACTGAGCGAAGACAAGTCACAAAGTTTACTCAGTTTTTATAATAATTTTATGTTGATATCTGTTATATACAATGCAGTCTTGATATTGTCCAACTTATTTTTAAGTGAAATCTACGAATTGATCATGTAATCTATGAATCTTTCTTTAAATAATACTTAGATGTACAAACGAGAGCTTTAAAATTCCAGTCATAGTTCATTTCTTAATGAAATGTATACAATTTAATTTATTTATACGCTCCTCTTTAAATTTATCAGTAACAAAAATGTTCATTGAGCGGAAACAGTTCAGTTCGAGATATTTTTAACATATGCACCTTGAAATAATACTTACTTCATACAAAAAATAATTTTCTAGTTTCATTTGCAATAACGCTAACATAGAGTTACATGGTAATACCTATATAGGGGACAAATACTTTTTAATTGTGTATTTCCACGTGATGTCTTGATTTTCCGCCAATTAAACGTACTCCCTTTTTTAAAAAGAAATTTCCTCATTAAAAAAGTGTCTCAACTGTGTAATTGAGGACCGGTTTCCACTTAATGAGCGTCGATGTTCTTTGATCTTAGCATAATATTTTACAATACAACATTTTATCTGTAATAAACAAATCCTATTTATAAGCTGAATACATTGTTTTTATGAAATTGCTTTTATTTTTTTTCTTTTAAAATCCGATATCCCCTATATCGGAGACAAGGTAGATATTATGAATTCGTACATGTATTATAAAAATGTAAACCAAATTCAATGGAAATATTTCTGGTTTCTTTTTCATAGAATGAAGAACGAGAGAAGTTGTAACGACATCAACTTCTTTAATTTAATAAATTGTATCCCAAGTTATTAGGGCTACTCGCTGCTCGCCATTTTAGTGCACGAATACTAATCATGAATATCTTCTAAAAATACTTAAATTTTCATTAAGGTTATCACGTTTCTAATATTAGCAACGCACCTATTTATTTTATACTATATTTACGAGCTTTTATAGGGAGACTAATCTCGTAGTAGCTAATATAAAGCTGTATAAATAAATATACATATGCATTAATTAGAGAAACAATGTCGTAAACTTGTAGTTTTGAATTACCATTGTAAAATAAAACAAGTTATCATATAGGACACAATATTTGTTTGAATGGACAAACAAATATTCTGTCCTAATCGTATTATTTATTTTTAATATAAGATTTCATATAGAGTAAATTTTTTTACATTATTTTAGTAAAGAGTGTCATCTATGTTTTTATGCATAAACTATGACGTTTCAATAAACCCATAAGTTTCCAAATTGACAGTAAGACTGAAAGAAACCAAGCTACAGAAGTAAACTTAATTCCCTTTTATTCCCACAGATGACGCTGAAGTATAAAAGTGAAACTTCGCCTTTCGTTTTAACAATCAAATGACTATAAATGTCACTAATTTATCATAACTAGCCATGTGCCCCGACTCCGTCTAATTTTAAATTATTAAGGAAATTTTGTGCAGTCGCTTTGAAATCATGCCTGTACGATTCGTTTTTGTTTATATAAGAAGATTGAGAAGATTGGAGGTCTTTATTTTTTATGAAATGTAATAGTATATCACATAACTCACATAGCTCCTGCTGAAATTCTGATCGAAATAGGTGAAGGAAATCATAATGCGGAAACCCGCACGACCCAAAATCAAAAGTTTTAGCACATTTCACATCAGCCAATACGCATTTGGCTAGTGTTGTGGATTATTGAGACCTGTGTCACAGATTATTGAAAAACTACAACGTAACCTGTGTCCCTAAAATGGCAATGGCTCATAGCCGTGTTAACATTTCCTTCTTCATTTTTGCTTTGAATTTGTATCGCGCTTACATTTGGTGTTATGCAATCATATCCTATCGAGTTACAGAAATTTTATGTAGAACTACTAGCTACAAAGTTCAGTCTGTGACTTATTTTAATTTTAAGTTTAGCTTTGAATACATTCAACAAATGACAATTTCTTCTAATATATCATATTCTTACTTCTTCTTGCGAACAGATTATAAGTACTTATAAATTTGATACAGTGATAGATTGTATGCCGCTGTAGAATATAGCTAGTATAAATATAATAGAAATTATGAAAGACTTGATAACTTATTTTAAAACTTTTATCTAACATTGCGATTAGAATAAAATAAAATAAATGCATGACAATTTCCTCACAAAACAATTCAAGCCTGCTTCTGAAAAAAAACAGTAGAATAAAACAGAGGAGGTCAGGTCAGCGTATTACCTCAGAAATCTAAAAAGCATTCGAAACGTTTACAAACAAGTTCGGCTTGTTTCCGTTTTTTGGGTCTAAAGTCTAGACTCTAGTCATTTCCTGTGTCCGCTAGTTACCAGAATGCTTGAATTTATTTTCATTGAATTTAAGGATTGAAAGAATTCAATTCGTGCTAGTTTAAGTGCTTTGATTTTCGTTTTGCGCTCTTCTATAATTGCCTAGCTACGGTTTAAATGTTAAATTCATTCGGTAGCTGTTCTATCAACGATTTAAAGCTTTTCCGTAGCCATAACTAAATCTCTTCTCTATGTACATATATAAAATTATTTTGTCGTAATATTAGTTATCATTCTCCGAAACGGTTGCACCGATTTTTATGAAATTTTGTGTGCATATGTTTTGAGAATCGGACGGTTTGTGAATCGGCCAGTATATATTTTTTATACCCTTCCATGATAAGAGCAAGGCAGAATTGGGTCAGATGGTTAATAATAAAATACGATATTATTTTTCCTCTAATCAAATAATCCTTAGCAAAACGTCAGGACAACATAGAGACCATAAATCATTTAACAATAATACCCGCAGATTTCAATGAAGCGATACAAAAAAAGAACTGTGAAGAAAACATCGTGGTTAATGCTTCACGTGATTATTTTATCGGCAAACATTTTACCGACGGATTCGCATATAATCGGTCCATGCTATCAGACGCTCCACTAGCAAATTTTTCTCCCTTTCCCTTCCAAGCTTTGTTTCCGCAACAAAAAGATCCTTGAGTTTGAGTTCCTTAAAATTTTATTATAGAGACAATAAATATAAAAAATAAGGACTGGTAGGTCTGAGACGTCGAAAAATTAATTTTTGGAATTGCTGATATTTTCGTTTCGACAGAGAGTCGTGAGATAAAGCTCCTTGAATCAACGAATGGCATGTCAATAAATCTTACGAGGAATGTTAGTTACAGCAAATCTGATATCTGTCGGAGTGCTGACTCAGCACGATCCTGACTGTATGTTAATATTTGCCGACGTTGCGTTTTGTGTAATGTGATTAATAATTGTAATCACGGATGCTTATGCAGCAATATACTCGTTATAAAGGTACATGTAGTTAGCTGTGTACTTAATATATAATACGGTTGATGAAAGGCCCTACATACAGATATTAATTATGTCTTATTTTATACCTGGGGTAAATTATATTTCCGAAATAAAAGAAACAAATGCCTATCGAATTTTTGCAACTTTTCAGTACAAGTTGCATCAAATTATATGGATATGATATTTTCTTAATTAAAATTAGTTTGACGATTCGATTCCACGCTCAGAATACAATCACAAAATTAATTTTTAAAGATAATTTTATTTGATTATATAATTGATAATCCTACGGTGCCTTATGTAACTATTGAACTGCAATATCAATATAGAAAACAGAATAATCAGAAAAATTCAAATAGGAATTGCTTGTTGGCGCCTTTGCATTTGTGTTCTAAACAAACGTATATTTAAGTATTATTTTAGTATAATTATATAACTAACTAAACAATATCAAACATAAAACTTACTCCACATACAAATGTAATTTCGAATAGAACGTAGCTATCAATTGATAACCAATGGTAGTGGTTAATAGAATTGGACCTCTATTAAATTCAGCCTTGTAATTGAATCTGTTCTTGTGCCAATAAATTGTAGTATAAGTGATTTATCTTGTCTGACAGCCACTCTGAAACGCATTTCTAACGGAGACTATGGGAAAAGTTAATGCATAATTTAGATTCACATGTGCTCTCCCGCTAATGAGCTTTCTTTTCGAGTTACATACGAATAAAATGTGTTGTCGCACTGTCTTTATTTCATAAGCATGAGATTTTTCCTTATAAACTGTGCTTATTATTATTACTCCAAAAACACAAGCAATAAAGTTCGCACTCAAAACTTCTTCGACATTAAAAAGTAAATTACATAATTTGGCACTCAGCACTTAGTGTGGTAGTTTAAGTTTAACAGTATTGTGCCTACTTACTATGTGTCTATGATCGTAATAATCTTAAACAAAGGCCTGTTGATAAAATTAGAAATAAGCATATTACATATTTATATTCAGTGATTGCATTGTTTTGTATATATTATGCAATCAAGCGAATCTATCAATTCATGTATGTTTGCTTTAGATTTAATTCAGTATTATTCAAATTAATATTGAACCAAAACGTAATTAATTCAACTTACTTTAATAAACACAATGTGTATTTTTGCAATTAGTCGCCCAGCTATATACTAGTAGCTTATAATCAGACACCATGATTTGTGGGGGCGTTATGATAAGCTTAGGCTGATCATAACAAACGATCTCAAAACGCCAATAAATCGGGATCCGAGGACGATACATCAGCGATCTAGAGCTGAGTCGGAGGCTGTATTGTGACGTTACCGCACGACGGGCGCACAATACCTTCATTACGCCTAGCTTGCTTACTATTGTTCACTGCATCTGCTTGTTAAAATGAAATAGGTCTTCAAGATGCTTGTACAAACATTTTTCAGTTTACATGGTTGGTGATTCAAGTTGTGCATTACGTATCGCCGTTTGCGTTTTTGCACTATATTTTGACACTTAAACTTAGATCATATGAGATATAATACCATATTTATCATTTTGTTTATATTGAAAATATAATGAAAAAAATGGCCAGGTTTTTATATTCCATTGGCACGAAACCTTTTTTCATTGTGATATGGCGATGTGTAACATCTTAATAAATAATTACAAAAAGCAACAAAATTAAAAGTCACATTTGTTATAATACTATTAATCAATAATCAATCTCAATGAATTATTTTATTGCATTTTTGATTGTACGAACGAAATATAAATAATATTAACCCAAAGCAACGAATTTTTACAACGTCTCCACCGGCATTTAAAATGTGCGTTTATCATGGACGTGCAATATAATGTTATTAAATACAGCGCCTAAATGATGAACGTCGATTTATTTACCCCCTGAAAAGGGACATTAACTAACAAATTAATATTTACGAGATTTATTTTTCATTTTCTCATTTTGAGCGTTTTGTTATTGTCGTTTTTCCCATTCGCTTTATGAAGTAAAATGAGTGTAATTTCAAATGAAATATACACTGCCATATATCTTGTTTTCTATTTCTTTCTGTAATTGACGTTGCCTTAATGAAATGTCATTCACTTATCCACACTCATTTCCATGGCCCATTCCTTATTGCTAAGGCATCATGTTGAGCTGTCAAATAAGCAAAATGATTACACGTTGATTTGAATATTCTTACATTTCGATCTATTTATCGCGATGTTTAATACACTGTTTTCTTTGTATGTTATAATGAATTAGAATGTTTTTTAATCAAACACATGAACGTTTAGTACTCGTTTAGTTATTTATGTGATTGAATTCCATTTTATGAACCACATTTAAGGGATTTATTGAAATAAAAGAAGAACTTGAAATATATTTCGAGTATGTACTATGCTGCCAGTTGTAATAATATTTAAATTGCAGAAATGGATTTATTCTTGGAGATAAAGCATAACATAATATCAGTGTATACATAATAGGTGTATTATTCAGTATACATGTTGAAGAACAAAGATTTACGCCCTTATAGAAGTAATAATATGTTAACTATGATGTTTTCTAATTCACACATGCTTGTTGTAACTGTATGTAGTTGCGTAAAATGTAAGCCATCACGAGCTTTGTAATTGAAAAAATGGGTCTCGAGGAAGGAATATGAGCCTCCAGCATCCTCACTCATAGATAGTAACAATGAAAAAAAGTAGCATTTGGGCTGGTTATCCCTCCGCGACAGCGTCAAAACTGTTGCGTCCAAAACTCTTTTTTCATGTAGACGCTTAGCTTGGCGGTAGGGACTCTCACTACTTCTTTTGACGAGTCACCTTCCTATTATTTCGATCCGTTTTCGAGGAACCTTCCTTTTCGATTAAATTTTTGAACAGACTTTTCCACTCGTGTAAAACTCCTTTAGATGGTTGAAAATCCATAAGAAAATTCAGAAATAAATACGATTATTTAATATGAAATAAATTCTAATACATAAGAATACATGCAAACAGACCAACCACGCAAGAATTGGCTGGTAACAGACTAACGTGAAAGTTTTCTTGTTAATCTGAAAAACTAAAGCCTTAAGCATAAAATTAGCGGTTAAGGTGCACTGAAATATAAGTGGTTTAAGCGTCGTATTAAAGCTAAGTAGCCACTATAACACTAACCGCATTGTAAGTGGGAGAAGGCTTGTAATGCACACGATATGGGACGACGACCGCTTGAGGTGAGCTGAGCTTACTGAGACGCGGTTCATGTTATAAACTACAGAGGAATTTATACTAAATAACCAAAAGGAATAAGGACAACTGACTAGTATTATTAACGCGCGTGGATTGGTGGGTTCTTAAGCTCCGTGTACGCGAAAGCATATCTATGGTTGGATCTGGATGGAATTGGCATTTAAAATAAATAGATATTAATAGACCATCCTCATAGGAGGCCTATGTTCCAGCAGTGAGTACTGGTGGGCTGATGATGATGTAAATGTGAAAGTTTGTTTGTTTGGATATTTTCAGTCAATCTGAAACTACATAACGGATTTTTATGAAATTTAATATACAGACAGGTATGAGCTGATTTAGGCGATAGGATACTTTTTATCCCGATTAAATGCTCCCTTGGGATAAAACAGCAATCTTGATATCCGGGTGGAGCCGGGATGAGCGTCTAATAAAACATAAATATAAAATAAAGATACTTTTTACTTTTGGTTTAGGTTAAGGGATATTATCAAAATCTTAATAATTAGTTGGAATGTAAACTTTATAGAAATTCAAATGTAAGTTTGTAATGTTTTCCTGGAAACAGTTACGTAACAAATTTGTATACAAATTATATTATACACATTTATAAGGGAGAAGCAGCAAACTGAGAATTTATAATTGTACTACAAGCATAATCAAGATATATAGATCTTAATAATAAAGTTTATGATCTCTTATTAATTGTATATGGTTGCTTTAATCATGACTTATAGTGCATGACTGTATAGTATGGCCGGCCTATTATGCATTAACCATACTTAATTATATTAATGTTATATGCCCTTTGGACAACTATCGTAACACGCGACTTATCATAATTATAAAGCAATTATCCCTCGACTGCCCATTTTAAAAGGAATTAGCAGTTTCATAATCACTTTAATTTTGTTTCCAGTTCGTTGTTATTTTATTTGATGTCTTACAAAAAACCTTTGTTCAGATTCAGATATTATTCAGATATATCAAATTAAAAAAATTATTAAAGTTTTATTCAGTTCTTTTATCGTGACATAAGAATTAATTAATGAATGTACTAAATTTAAATTTAAAACATTGGCTTATTTTCTATGTTTGACATCATCATCATCAGCCCATATTTGTTCCCAATAAAGGGACACAAGCTTCCTATGAGGGATGTATATTTAATGTATTTAATATTATGCATCTATGTTTATTCGTGATACACCATTTTTCGGTAGTGGATAGCTAGAAAGTGTGCCAGGGATTGATTATTCAATTTTCATTAAATTGTATGTTTGGAGAAGAGTTTTCAGTAGAAGATAAAAAATAAGACGGTCAATTGTACCACAGATAGTGTATTAAACGTATAGGCACTTGGAGAAACGACTGTTTTTAAAGTATGAATAAAATCTCTATTTATATGCTACCAGCTTCAGCCGTCTTTTTTCAATAGAACAGATGTGCTTACTCTTTAAACTTTTTAAAGGTTTTTTACCGTCTTTACAGAATCT
>NC_052113.1:2947564-2958765 GCF_012273895.1 Zerene cesonia | reverse complement strand
TCAAGTAGTGATGCATGTTTGTATAATTGGAAATCGTCCGCATACATGTGGTAAGATGACATAATATTATTGGAAATGAAAATCTTGACAATATTTTTGCTATTTTCTGTTTATGGTGTAATTTTGTGATTGGGGGTTATCGATAAACCTAATCGTAATATAAATATCAACTAATTTAATACACAGATTTTGTTTACCTGAATTTTTATGGAGTTTAAATTAATGTGCTAAAAATTGCTGGTAGATAACTATTGCTCCCTTTTTGTTTTTCTGTATTATTTTAAATCCATAGCAAAGCCGTCGTAATTGTAGTAACAAATTTGAACAGCATTTCTCTGAAAATTAAATCACTGTTCAAAGCTTCAATTTTTCCAAAATTTATGCAATATAACACCGATAATAAAATTGATAATATAAACGTTATTCCAATACCATTGCTATGATTTTTAAGTATCGAATAACATTTTAATTATATTTAAACTCCTTTAAATTACGCACATATTTTGTTACAATTAAGCTAGAATTCCATATAACATCATACATAATAAATACAATTTATAGGTGTTCTTCGTAATATTAGTGAACGTCACATATCATGAAGACACCTTGTAGTGGCAGGCTTCTTTAATTAATGTCGTTAAAGCGACAAGAGGCGTTGATATAATCAAGTATAATATCGTACGGAATATATTAACTTTGCAAGAGGTATGAAATACGTTAATGTTTATTTGGTAGACGAGACTTTTAGAAAATTACAAGCCCGTGCATACTTGATCGTCGTAGACTAAACAAATAAATAAATAAACAATTTATTCGTTCATTACATACATTAGTTCTAGCAGAAGCTGTATGTTAAATTAATGTTAAGCATTGGAATGATTTTTTTTGGTTTGTGTAATAAGCCGATTATGGATTAATGGTTTCTTATTAAAGTAGATAGTTAATAAAAATTGATAACGTACTTTGAGAAAGTTGTATTTCTCTAATGTAATTCACACTGAACTTAATATATGCACTGTGAACTGTGCTTATAATTTTATGCTTCAAAAATAAGTTAATTCTGTTAATAGAAATAGAATTGTAAATAGAAATCGAATAAATTTATATACACGTAAACTGAAAATCTTTGAAAATTAGACAATAGTCTACCTACTGTCTTTTTTGCTGATATTCATCATCATCAATTGATGAGATGATGTTGAGATGAGAGACATGTTAAGGCCATCATCCACAATGCTGTCCAAGTGCGGGTTGGCAGATATTAGATGTAGAACTTTTTGTCAAGCTTTATTCCTTCACCATTTCGAGCAGTCTTGTATTGTCACCGATCCTATATAAGTGTACACAGACAGTCCGTATAAAGTGGGTCATAATCGAATCTAATCGGTTTCATACAAGCATATTGATGAAGCTAATAAAAACGTGTAAAAAGTAAAAAAAAAAGCTAGAATGTTAGGTGCATTCTAGCTTTCTTAGTTAATTAAATCATAAGACTATAATATAAAAAAAACAGCGTTATTTATTGTTAGATATAGCTTTTTATCGCATAGCATGATTCAAAAGCTCTACATTATAATTGTAGAATAAAAACAAACTTATACGATAAAGCTCACCTCCTAGAAAGCTTTCAAGAAAGCATGGAAACTTAACGTAATAATCTTTACGACAGAACATTAAGAAAATAAGTAATAAAACAAAGGTAGACAGCCCGTTCATATCTGTAAAGTTAGCTAAAAGTGCATTCCACCTGAGCTCCAGTCGGTTTAAGGAGACGCCTGAAAGCTTCCTCGAGCAACGGATAAATATTTTGAAAACGCATTAAATTAAATCAACTGAGTGATTATGTTCTTACTGGGGAAATTGTCAGGCAACATTTTAATGCATTTCTTTATTTCATTTCTGAAATGGTTTTATGTGTTTTTTATTTCGTAGTGTGGATTTGTTTTAGGTTCATTATTGTTTCCTTTAGTATAGATTAATATTGTAGAGAGAAATCAAAGCATAACGGAGTTATACTTTCTATGATAGGTATAATATATACTGAGGAAGCTCTCTATTGAATTAAATGTATATGAAGCATGAATAGATCTGGACATAACATACTTAGCAGTATATTTATAAAGTCAGTCATTCTTTATGATATAATATATCGGGAATAGAAAATATTTTGTACAAATTCGAAACGCTGATTAATTACTATGTAAATTAGACGGCAATTGACAGGAACTCAAATTTTCCTCAACATTTACTGTGATTTATGAATAGTATGAAATTAATTGAAAACATCAAAGACACTCATAACTTCATTATTTATCTTATTTTATTTGCAACATCTTATCATTTATATTATACTTCCTTATTTATTGATGTTTGAGATTGCGAGATCAATTCCTGCTCAATTATGTTAATTTTAGAGAAGAAAATATATAGAACAAATTTATTCGTTATCAATTTAGCTTTAAAGTACTAAGACACAGTGCGGGCGCCACTTTATCTTAAACTATCAAGATAGTTGCTTATATCTTAACACACATATAAAAATAATTTACCTTGTGCGGTGCTAGCCATATTGAAAAGTACATTATTAAGTACATATTGCAATTAATTGGCCGACCATAATAATAAACTTAATTTTTAGTTTTATAGCATTGAAATGCTTTATAAATGAGAAATATTGAAAGAATAGAAAAAAATTGATCACGAGGCGGGATTCGAACGAATTTGCTACGGTTTGGCAAAAAACGCGGGTTCGAATCCCGCCTCGTGATCAAATTTATTCTATTCTTTCAAAATTTCTCAAGTAATAAACTTATTAATTGGACAATCTCTTCAAAAATAAAAAGATTAGATTTTATATGTATGTATAGATTATTTGACACACGGGCCACCCATTTTCGCTGATGCAACATAGCCTGTAGCATTGGAGGATAACGTACATATCCTACGGTGAAATAATATTTGCAATCGGCCCAGTAGATCCTGAGATTAGACCGTTTCAACGTACAAGCCAACTCTTCAGCTTTATATTATTAATTAAACCAGTACATCAGAGTATTGTATGCATAAAAATGAAATGGATTCTTGGGAATTGTAGCATTAATGCGTATATATGCTGATGAGATTTTATTAAACTGTGGGTAGGATAGAAAATGTTATACTAGATACTTGCCAGTATCTAGTATAACATTTTGTCATAATTAATACTAAAACTATTAATATGTGGTGCAGAGTTTGAGAATACTGGTTGGTTTTTAAATATTTTTTTTAATACTCTATGATTCATCAAGGAAAAAGTGTAAATGTATTCCATTCTGTTAAGATTAAAGCAAAACAAGTGGCCCTTAAATGTGCCGTGATAAGCTCAGTGAGAAGTAAAAATTGTATAAGACGGTTAAATGTTTTTGGTCGTTAATTACTTTGTTACAAGTTTAATTACTTAAAGGGAAAATGTTAATTTTAAACTCGCTTTGTTAAATACATAATTACGGAGGGAGATGACCACGATAAAAACAAGTTATGAGTTATAATTTAATCATATTTATATGAAACCTCTTTTTTATAACTTTAGGTAGTTCTTATTCTTTAGTTGGTGTGTTATTTCTGTCACAATGTCATTCAGTGAGTGATTTAAATTGATTAAAATATTTTTCATGATAAAATATTGTTTAGTTGTAGTTGTAGGTGGATATGGCATATCGTAGTGTTTTGGGAAATATGATTCCATTAGAAGACACGGAATTGGCATATAGTCTCCTCAACTGTATCATAAATCACAATGGTGTGTTTATAAATTTTCACTTTCGTGAATTCGTAATTTCTAGAAATTATTATTTCGCTAGAGTTTGATTTTCTTAACTACCAAGAACAGAAAAAAAATCCACGTACTCAAATAGTACACAATGTTTTTTGTTGTGATTAACGCATATACTAAGTACGTAATAACGTTTTACGTATTATTCAAATGAATATGCTATCGTTTTCTCTAGTTCTAACTAGTGTTAGTTCTGTATGTGGTAGTCGAGCACGCTTCGGCACGAATTGGGCCAGCTCGCACCGGGGAAGTACCACACCTCCACAGAAGACCGGCGTGAAATAGCATTCTGCTGTGTTTCGTTCGGTGAGTGGGGGAGCCGGAGGCCCATATCCTTTTCCTTCCTCTTCCCAGTCCTTTCCTTTATTCCTCTCGCCAATCCTTTCTTAATCCCTTCCCAATTTAAAGTCGGCAATCTATTTGTAGAGGCGTAAGGTCTGTTATCGACTTTGCGCCTCTACAAATGTTCATGGGCGGTGGTAGCGCTTACCATCAGGCGTCCCACCAGCTCCATTGCCGACTGTGGCATAATAAATGCTAGTTGTAATAAAGACAACTAGTTCTAAACTGGGTAAACGCGTTCTAATGAAAATAGGTTTTAACTGTAAATCATACAGCTAATGTCGCAGTGCGATAAAATGCAAATTATTTCAACATATGGAAGCGAACTATTTTTCCCTTATAATTTAGGGATCTTTATTGCAAAACCCAACGATAATTTCATTGCAGATATCAAAGTTAGTACTTATTTCTCTTAAAATCTCTACGTGTCCTATAACACGCTCTTTGAACGTGCAAAACGTACGTGCACTGAAACTTCGATTGGAAACTCCATGAAATATTGCGTTTTGAAAATGCTGTTACAAAATATATTAAATTCAACACACCAGATGCGTTATCGAAATAAAGCGCGGTACACAATAGCTGTTACAGGGGGCGTCGGCGCGAGTGAAGACGCGCATCCTACGGAAGCCAGCGCGCCGCCGGACGTGCGCCTGGCCTGCACCGAAAGCGGCAAGTATACACTAGACACGACCCTAGATTAAATTTCAACCCATTCGCCACTCGATTCTTAATAAACCTGGCGAGTGGCCAGCATTTTCCGCTGCCGAGTCCTCGTGAAAGTAAATTTTATGTCGCATAATTTTTGGTCTATTGATTTTGGTTGGTACAAGTGTCAACGCCGATTTTATTCGTTCATTTGCAATATTTATGTTCCGATGCTTCGCGATATTCGATAACTGTCCAATCTATTTATTAAATTTGGACAAAAACGGCCAGCGCGTGATGAATCGGTTTTGTTTTAGTTGACGAATAGTTTGAAATTGATAATTAGATAAAGTATTGAGATTAATAAAATCAATAATCATGAGTCATATTTTGGATTAATTATAATTTATTAATTAATATTTATTTATTACTTTTACATAACGAATATACATATTAGTATTAAGTTCAGAGGCGATTTTCGAGGTTTGGTAAGGAAATCTAATAAGTCTGTAACTTCTATGTTTTGAAGGTTTTACTATAAAAATTGTAAAATAAGGTAGAGTTTTATAAAAATGCATACCTATGTAGTCTCGGTGTATCTATTGTGGGCTATAAAATGTTCTGAACTAAATCTGTAAATAAAAAAAAACATTCTCTAAAGCTTTTTCCACGACACGATTTCTATCGGTCTTAATCTTTAAAGAAACAAATAATTGTATTAAAAATTTGTTAAATATCTTCATTGAGTGTGCACACATCTTATAAAACTTTGCGCAGTTCAACTAATTCCCTGTAAGTTAGCGATTTATTAACGACTTACTTCAACGATACGTTGTCGGATACGATAGTTTATAGTTTGTACTGTTTTTAACTGTTTATCGATGGAGTTTAAACTAAAGTAGCTGGTATTGATATAGATCGAGTAAAATAAAAAAAAATATGCCTTCAAATTACAATGTTGTCACTGAGTTTAAATGAAGTAGATAATATTATGCTGATAGCAATTGTCGTTGTGTTAACGACGCACATATGAGAATAGCAAAGTAGTTCATTCGTGTCCAAATTATTTAAAAATTTGCAATTCCCTAACCCAACTAACGTAAGGGATATTTTGTTTTTTCTGCATATAAAAATTGTACCAATTTGTCAGACGAAGAGCGTATAGATAGTAAGTAATAATAGTGGAATGTCGTGAAAACAACGTTACATTAGCGTTAAAATTATTATAATGTATGATAAAACACGTTAAATATCGACTATTTTTATAACAAAGGTATTATGTTTAAAAGTTTCACTGATACAAAGGTATAATAGGAGTTGCGACACACATTTAGTTGCATTTAAGCGACGACCGAGCAAAAATTTAATATAATGAATTATAAAGTACTATACGTCTGGTTTAATTATACATTTGATATTATGACACATATTATTATATGTATGTAACACTTTATACTCGCTATAGTATTCTAGCTCACAATTTAACCGATTGTAGATCAAAAAAGAACAGAAATGAAAAAGGTAAAGTTCTTGGTACGACTTTGGAGACTACTGACAAGCAAGGGGTATCATAAAATGGATGAAGTATGTAGCGATAATAACAGTTTCCGAAACATATAGTTGAAGAAAATGTTTAAGTTCTCTGAATAATTGTGTGATGAATTATCGTGTTTATAATATCGTAGTTTTTAAATCACAAAACAGAAGACTAAGGAGTCACTTATTAAAGAAAAATTTTCTTTTAACAATTTACCGTAAATATGTTGCAGTTAAATCTCTCTGCCTGACAGAACATCAAAAAACAGACATAATATGACGTACTGCGTAGGTAGGTTATATCGATTATGCCATATTATGCCAACATACAACTATAAGTGGTAGTCATTATATAAGTCACTAAGAAATATTTCACAACTTCAGTCCACACTAACAGTACACGTTAAAAGTACATTATTTGTGAATGTGATGTTAAATGAAACACTAACTACGTAGAATTTTTTGTTTCGAAAAGGAAAGCAAACGAGCAGAAGTATCCATATTTGTTTTTAATCTACGAAACTCGCAAATTATTGTATAGACATGATCGTTAACCGACACTTTTTCAAGGAAAATATTTTTCGAGGTATATTTCTCAGCGGCTTTTGTGCACGAGGCAAGTTTTTGTGATCGCTGTAAAGAGAAAATACGCTGCCTCACGTTCCATTATGGAAAATAAACAATGCGTAAAGCTAGAATTATTTCAACTCTTAAATGAAGGTAGACCCAACGTGAATTGGCGTTTTTCGCATGTTTAAACAATAGTACTGAATTTACGTTTATCGATAAATTCGCTTTTATCATGAATTAATTAAGAATATGGTATATTTATAGGCATATGGTGTGCATAATGTATATATAATATTTTATACTTTTCTTATTCAAATGCATGTTCCATGTAATTTTACAATGAAATTAGCCATAAAATAATAACTTATACGGAACAGAATATTGGTTACCTTTGTCGACTTTTCATAAAGGAATCAGCAATGTCTGCAGTTATTCTAACAACAAAAATTTCTACAACAAAAATCATTATATCTATCATTTCAAAGCAAAAAGAAACTTTGTAAAAAAATTCACTATTGTTAAATAAACATAAATGCTTCGAAACTGAACAAATATGATTGCCTCTATCCTAAAGTACCGATTCCATTACAAATTTTTAAGGATTAGCGTTTGGACGATGCGTTATTGAGATTGGAACTGTCCAATTATAATTTTTCCCATTTGATACGAGGCTCGATGGAATTGAGTCCTCTAACGTTGATGATTTTGTTTTCGGTTACCGAGCTAAACTATAAATTTTGATCATCTGTGATATATGTTATTACATAACAATATTTCGAGCACTAATATATGCACTGTCCCTTTTGAAATGCGATATTAATTACATACGCTGTTACCTTCGGTTATAGGCGCATTCATTTAAAGCATGCCGTTACTTTTATCATACAAAAAACCGTTCAATAGAGTTTACAAAGCAAAAAGCGGTCGACAATTTATTTCGGGGCGGGTTGGGCATCACTAATCGGCGTCATCAATCAGCGCACGATCGGATCAACTGACGGACATGCCTCACCCCGAGCGCCGGCTCGGACTTGGCGCCCTGGACTTTTGTAAGGTCTGTGATATGAGTGCAGTGATGTTGATACCTATGTGTGTTTATTTTTTAATACTTAATTATAATGGAGGTTATAACGTTTGTATCACAGCGTTATCAGTCAAAATATCATATTTATGAAAAAAAAGGCTCATATTCTAATAAAATGTAAAAATCGAAGTCCCTTTAATATTTGTTAGCGGAAATATAATATTTTATTAGATAGTTATTGGTGTAATCAAAATATTGAACACCAGCGATACGCCTGGCTTCGCACGGGTTTATTAATACATGATATATACATAATATACCTTCCTCTTGAATCACTATCTATTAGATTAGACCCCATGAAAATCTGTTGCGTAATTTTTAAGATACATAGGCGGCAGAAATCGACTTTATTTTATACTAGTGTAGTGAAGTAGTAATTGTGATTATTTGTTACATATTACCTATTTAAGCATGGCGTCCCCGAAAATGGAAAGTCCTAAACGAGCATCCAAATATCGACACGGTCTCTGCTTTCCTCTACATCGATGAAGGCTACATGAAATAGAACCTTTAAAATGTGAAAATGTAGTGTTTACGATTGGTGTAACGTGGAATCAACTAAGTAATCGCACTGAAATATTTTGTAAGCTGTACTTTGGACAAGAAAATTTAGAACAAATTGTGTTTGTTGCACAGGTTGTCTTCAATTAGTTACTGTGTGATGTGCCTTATAATAATCTATATTGATATATAAACTGCACTCTTAACCTAAAATATAATTAAGATCACACTAAAGATATCATAGACAAGGGGCGCTCAAACAAAAAAAGTGAAATATTGTCTGCGTAATATTTGACAAAGCATATTTACCGAGCCCGGTCGTTATGTTTCTCTGACAACAGCGGTTCCCGACGGGCAGACTCGTGAACGCATTGATATATTGTGCTGAAATTTATGTCACTTAGATAGGGTTCGAATCAATTTTACGTGAAACAATCCTATGTGCCAGCGTCCTGCGCTGACGTGGGTACTGTTTGCTTTCGCACTGAATTGATTTACCCTAATCCGTAAGCGTCACGTTCTTTTTTTTTCAATCCCGGTTTGTGTGCTTCGTATATTATTAAGCGATGTACGTAATGGTTGAGGTGAGGTGTAAATGTTCAATTTTATGGCACATACCTTTAGAAATGGTAAATGAGGATAACGATATTATCAAGTATCATTTAGTTCATCATGTGTTCTTATGAACAGATTCATTGTACGTTACTGACTGATTCATAAATGAGTTCTCAAAACTTTAATAGCGGTGCGTTCAAAGATAAATTATTGTCGCAATGTTGTGAGCAAATTCCAGAAAATTTCACTTCTAAAATTTTTCAGTTTTAAAAGATTCCATGAAAGCAGAGCAATTAAAAAATGCTCTATTAGACAGTAAGGATGCTTAAAAGTTTATGCGCATTGTTGTTTAAATGATACCAGTATTTTTTGTTTCAGAGAAAGCTATATTGAGGTCATACATAACTTTAATGCAGCAATATATCCAGCTAGTGGAAAAAAGTTCTGCGCAATTGTGATTTAAAACTCCTTATTATGTAACATTTAGTCAATAAAAAATATTTATTGTGCAATTTTGTTTTTCTGTAAGGCATAAAAGCTCTTTTTTTACGGCGTTTAGGATTATATACTTTCGTTAAGGGCAAATAAAAGCAAATCGGTTGAATATTACTGAGAAGTTTGTCCTTCGGAGCGGAATCATTTGATGGCCGCAGGGCGAATGGCCACTACGGAAATGACAGGGCCGACATGTCGGAAGCGATGCTTAGGGCACCTACGCACGAAACGTAAGGAACAACTATTAGCGAACGGCTATCATTATGATTTTTATAATACATATGACGCTTTATGCAGTTATTAATTCGAGCAGTCCGGAGAAGCAAATGTAGCTAAGCATATATTGGCCTGTTATTTTTATTTTTGTTACCCAGCTGCGAGTGCGTTGGATCTTATTTGCATATCTAATATGTTTTATTTCATTCTCAGTTTTTATCACATTAGTTCACATAGTTAGTTTACTGCGTCTGTTTTGCGGTGATGCGAAAAAGCGATTCTGAATAAGAGGCAAAATAGAAAACTCATTTTCATCAATGACATATTTAAAAAGTTGAAAAGTTCCATTTAGTTTTCTCGAGTGCAACAAGTGTGGTGCTTACGATTGAATCATGTATCGGATTCTTAAACTAATTTCATATTGGATATATTTTTACTGAAGCTTACGCTGAAATGCATATTAGTTCTTCCTAAATACAAAAGTCTTTATTTTGGAAAATGCAGCTTTATTAAAAAACCAAGCGTCGAATCTACTGCAATAAATATGTTATTAGTTGTTAAACATATTATCATAGTAAATATTCCGTTTATACTTAAAAGTTTTACACTTCTAAAATTAGTAGCGCCATAATCCATATACACGTTTTAAAGCTTAATGTCTTAGAACTTTTTAATCTTTTTCCGTTCCCAAGACATGCTGTTTGAGAGCGTCTCTTTGAAACAGAAAAATATGCTCCATTATAAGCATAGTGATGATGTTTCTAAGTCGTTTTAAAATTCCATATATAGGTACGGTTTTCACACTGCGTGTATAATAATAATTTATTATCGATTATAATATTGGCCTTACACTACAATAATTACTAGATAGCATAAGTTAGCTAGCTATTTAACTAGATAAGTTATATATCTTATACTTATATCTTTTCTATGTCGTTCGTGTTTTTTTTTTATATAACGTTGTATGTATTATTGCAACAATACTTTTTGAACCGAAATAAAATCTTTTTCCTACAATATAGGTAACATTAACTTATGTTATAGAAATACTGTTAATGCTGTTCGTAAATTCATTAATTTTCAAGTATTTTAGTCTAGTAGGGATTCAAAGTACATTTGCGAACCGCTACAGCGGAATATTACTCAGAAGAACTAATTTTGAGGTTGCGTTGAGGCTTGTTCACTACATTTTGATGTCTTAATTAACCTGGAGCTGAGATATGACCTAATTAAATGTTAGTTACGCGATATTAAGTATGTGTTGATATAAACTAAATATCGGAATTCTGTTTCGCATCTTCAATGTATTTTATCGTATATTGATCTCCCAGAATCCAGGGAGCTAATAGGGAGTTATTTGATTGTGGAACTACCTAGTCTTGCCATAAATATTGTAATAAAGAAAAAAGAAAATTGTTAACTGCAAATAACATTTATTACTTT
>NC_052113.1:2938690-2946564 GCF_012273895.1 Zerene cesonia | reverse complement strand
GACAGATTCGAAATTCAAATGTAATATTTTTTTATAATTAAGTGTAACAGTATTTATGGCCAGACTAAGTATATCGATTTTGTGTTTTAATAATTATATATTTTAATGATACGTTACGTACGTTATGGCTTCCAATTTGAAGAAAGCTTTGTATGATTACACTATACATACATACATTACAGGTGTATTAATACGAATAACATACGTAAAATTTATAACAGTACGTTTGTATAATTATAATTAAAGCAGTAATGATAATTACTACAACTAAAACCTCTCGTAAATTGATATAGAACACGGGATGAATGGAATCCATGATAACGATAGAGCAGTAATGTTTTTATAGCAAATATATATTATAATTGCCTTCATCTCCGAGGTAAGACGGTTATTTGTTGAATTTCAAAAGGTTCCTTTAAGAGCGGTCCTTTATTCGGCTTTTCCTTGATTTTGGGCTGGAACAATAGATGGGACTGTAAATTAGGCTTGACAGATTCAAATCTTTTGTCCTGAAAACAAATGATGTATTCCAAATAGGCTTGCATAGATTTCAGGTAATAGAGAATATTATAAAATGGTTATTCAAAGAGATTCTGCCTTTGCTCAAGTTAAAAGTAAGATTATTTTTCGATACCTAAAATGGAAGAATTTCCTATCAAATACAAAATGAGGATCATTCGGTTGTAAACCTACGGAGTTATTAAGTAGCGAACCAAAAAAAAAAGTTCAATTGAGAACGAAATTTGAATGTGGGGATACGAGCACGCTTTGCCACAAATTGGGCCAGCTCGCACCGGGGAAGATCCATTCACCATCGTGAAGATCGGTGTGAAATAGTAGTATGCGAATGTTAATGCATTTCGTTTAGATTTCAGTGAGTGGGGGAGCCGGGGGCCTGTATTCTTTTTCTTGCCCTTCTCAGTCCTTTCTTTACCCCTTTCTCTTTAGAGTTGGCAATCTATTTAATGAATTTAATTATTACACAAATCATCAATAGATTCGATTGCCACTAAATTAAATTTACTCATAATATAATTTTATACGTAAAAGTTTATACCTTTGTAAGCTTTCAAATTCGGTTAAGATATGTAGTCGCATAGAATAAGTCATCAACTAATAAACAACAGAAAAAATGTAGGAACGCTTTAAATTGTGCGTATTATAACGACAAATAATTTTCAATGTACCTTCACTGCGTAAATGTAATAAAGCTACCCTCATAAAATATATTTTATTAATACAGAACGCGGGTACACGATCAAATTGTATTAACTCGGATTAAACGATCAAAACATTTATATACCGGTTGTATTTCAAGGGAACTCGTATTTTGAAAAACTTATTGCTATTACGTTTATAACATGCTCATATTTTATCAGCTTAGCTTTTAGACGTATTTTAATTTAGTACTTTGCGTGCTTCCCTTGGTCTTAAAACCGAGATTATTATTTAGACATTTACGTTGATTATTGTAATTAAATGAAGGTTTCGCCCTTGAATAAAATATTTTTTAAGCATGTTAGCTACTAATGTTTTAAAGGATAATGTTATTAAATATATAGCATGATAGCCAACTGTTATGGTGAAAATCAAGAGTTTGATGAAAATTTCTCACTTACGTTTTCAATTATAGGAACTTATTTATTTCCTTCAATCCCAAAAAATAAAAAGCCCTTTGGACTTGGACAGTTTGTAAAAGGTCTTGTAAAAAGTATTCAAAACTTTGGACATGTCACTAGACGTTTTTACTCCAGGACGCATTCTTTTAATTCCATGTTATTAGAGTGTATATTTGTATAATTAATTGGTACTTTCTGTTAGAGAATCAAGTATTTAAAGGGACAGTGACATTGAGTATATCAGAAATACATTTGTGATGTACGAGACTGTTGTTAAAAAACGTAGGAATTGTATTAAACATTGGCAACCGTCTGTTTTACTCCACTAGATGGCATTCAATCTGGAATATAACTTACATTTAATGGCGCAGAAGATATTATAAGCGAGTTCTATAATAGAAGTAATGATGAATCGTGCGAAAGTTGTGAATTTTCCTAAGTTCCAAGAATCCAGTAGCAAAGTGCGGAAAGCGCACCCAAGTGTTTCTTTATGATGGAACTTGAGAATTTTTGAAATATCGATCGAAGTTTATGCGGTCATGGAGTTGAAGCTTTACCCTTGGGTATTACTTTATGAGCCTTTCACATTGTTAGCTGAAGTGTTCGTTCAATACTGG
Organism: Zerene cesonia; assembly: GCF_012273895.1. Classification (NCBI taxonomy): domain Eukaryota; kingdom Metazoa; phylum Arthropoda; class Insecta; order Lepidoptera; family Pieridae; genus Zerene; species Zerene cesonia. Next base: position 2,944,328 of record NC_052113.1, on the reverse strand, counting down.
AAGCATCTAGGGAATCTATTTTAGATGTTTCGTCATGGAAATGAAGACAGTTTTGAGCTGCTGTATGGTCATTTTCAAAGCTAATTACAAATGCTTCATTCAATATGTTTCTTTCATAAACAATTTGAGTAGCATCATGTGCAATGTTACCAGTCTTCATCAGCCTTATTTAAAGGATGAGTGGCTTATTTTTAAATATAAACTTTGGATTCTTACACAGAATTTGGATAAATTTAAGATGTCAGAGGTTTACTATTTACCATATATAGAAATATAGTACTTTGTATATAATATTTATTTTTCTCTGAGTTACGTTATTAAGTATATTGTAGGGTTACATGATAAATACCGGTACAGTAGGTAAGTAGGCAAGCAGCAGGTTAGCAGTTAACCGCAGTTATTTGTTTGTAAACATGTATGGAAATCGGCTTCCGTTGAGTGCCGCGGCTAGCGAGTGTGCTTGTGTACTCCTGACCAAACCCTGTACTTTGCGGTTGTAAATCGCTAGGAAAATATGCAAAATAAACTTTATAACAATTGAAAAGAAAGCTTGATCGCGCATTTATATGTCCAATTTACCATTAGGATAAAATGCGGATTACTTCAGTCATAACATCAACATTTTAAAATAAGAAATTATGAAGCGGATGTGAGTACTAAAAAAACATTAATTCATACAAATCGAAGCAAGTTACATCATTCACGTTAGAAACCCACAGTTACACCTTTTATATCTATATTTAAAGGACTCGCCTCGCAACGGGTAAATTTTCTCGTATGGGATGGACCGGGATTTCAAAGGATTTGTCACGGACAGATATGGACAAATATTTGTCACCCTCTTTGTTTCGACTTAGGTCCACATAGCCCTTTATGTTTCTACGATTTATGCGATATTGTCTTATTGAAAACGAGAAGACATTGTACAAATATTATTATAAAACTTCAATATTGTGTTTCTTATTTAGCTGATCATTGTGGAGGATGTGTTTGCTCACGGATGGAATAATAAAAATGGATTATATTAAATAGTATAATACAATAACGCATTAAGTGATTCAAACAAAGGGATGCTTCGGATTGAAGATTTTAATAATATTTAATTTGTAGGAATCAAAGTATTGTTACGAATCATTGAGAGCTTCACGTGACAGCTGATATGAAGCTCTGCATAATAGTAAACACACGTTGAAATGTATCAATATGAATAAAATATAACCTTACAATATACGATACCTCAAATCATTCAAGCTATAGCTTAGTCAATTCAGAAATGTAAACATTTGGAGCCGGCCCTCGGGAAAGGGCAATTAATCAATAACGGTTATGTGTTTTAGATAATGCCAATCTAAGGCGGAGAAAGTTTAGTGAATTATTTATAAGCTCAATTCGAAACAAAAACAATAGTTTACCCTTTATTTTCGGGTAGGTGTAGGCAGTCGGTAATGGCAATTATAGGATAATGTAAACGTAACGTCTATTAACTTTATAGATCTTTACGCTATTTTAATCAATGTAAAATAAACTATTTTCTTTATTTATTGGTCTTTTTGCTCTGAAAGTTTGTTATTTTACACAAACTAAACAATGAAAATGTTTTTATAGACTAAACAACATTTCTAAATAAATTATGTAATATATATTGGGTTTTATCGAACGTTTTTGTTGCTCTATAGAGCTGTTGCAGAGTCGCGCTATGTTCGTTATTATAAATTATAAAGATAAAGTATTGTTCCTGATCAAGTTTTTATGCCTACACGATCAAATGAAATTGATCATTTAATTTTTAGTTTTATAGCATTGAAATGCTTTATAAATGAGAAATTTTGAAAGAATAGAAAAAAATCGATCACGAGGCAGGATTCGAACCTGCGTTTCTTGCCTAACCGTAGCAACGCCTAGCCTCTCGGCCACCCGTGATCCTGCCACAGTAATCGAATTTCTTCTACTCTTTCTGTTTCATGTGCCTAAGGGGCACCTCACGCCATCTATTGAGATGATTAAGATCCATCACAACCAATACGAAACATTATTTTAATGATTACAATATTGTATCGATGGAACGTGGCCTTTGTTAAATTTAATTTTTAGTTTTATAGCATTGAAATGCTTTATAAATGAGAAATTTTGAAAGAATAGAAAAAATGCGATCACGAGGCAGGATTCGAACTTGCGTTTCTTGCCTAACCGTAGCAACGCCTAGCCTCTCAGTCACCCGTGATCCTGCCACAGTGAAATTGATCATGTGAAAAATATTTACAAAAAAAATGAATCTTTTATACATAAGGTCCTGTTTGATATTTTCCGCAAAGGTTTGTAATTATCAAAAAATATATTGCGCAAGGGAATTGGAGTGTGTTATTGATAGAAGTGGACCCATATGCGGAGGCTTTGCCTCGATTTTAAGGCCAGATTTTCCTGTTTTTGCGTGTTATCGGCATCCGTCTAACGACCATGTCGACGTCACCCGCTGAAATGTCCCAATGATTTATCGTTTCGGGCGAATAGTCATCGCCGATATTTAGATACAGGTTTTTTTGATGGGGGAATAAATTTACCTCACTTCCTCAACGTCTGGGAAGGGTGAGAGTTTTTGGTTGATATGAGATTAGTTGACTCGCAAGGAATGTTGGGGTATTATGTTTTTCACATCATTATGTACTTTGTTATTATGTATGTTGTATTAATTAGTGGTTCGTAGTGTCAGCCGTTGGAAATGTTATTTAGTGGGTGTTATAACTGTGTGATATACTATTTATTTCTATATCGTTGGAAGGTTATTCAGAATAAGGGACGAACGCCGTCCGTAAATCCAAATACCACAGGAATTTATAACCTCAAATGTGTCATTCGAGACCGGAATGTAGGTAGGTACATGGATTTGGAGCTGTGGTAAGTACTAAGGCTGGGATTATTTTTCCAGCTTAGTATTATTATTTAGGAATTTAAATGACTAGTTTTTAGTTCCTTATAAAGAAAAATAAAAACCTTTCCTCGAACAGATAAATTTCAAAATATAATTTTCTATATAGATAATCAAAACACAAAATTAAAAAATTACGACATCAAATAAAACCCAATCTTTATTTTCCATTCCACTCCAGTTGAAAACTTAACTGCGTTACACATTTCGAGTCGTTTAATCCCAAATAAACGATAACACAACCTCAACACAGCGTTTACAACTTATGTTCCTACACAAAAATAGGACAAGTTAATGAGAAGTAAGACGATAACTGTATTGTTGGTGAAACTAATGATCCCATTTTGTTCCATTGGCTGAATTTGTATCGTATAAACAGGCGTTCCTGCGCCGCGGTAATTTCGATAACCGCAGCTACTTATTTCGGCTGAATTTGTGGTGACGTGTGCGAAATTGTTTGCTGGAATTGGAGCAGTGCGTTTCTGTCAAACTAGCTAGTGCTTTTTCGAGCTGGTGGGTCGCCTGATGGTAAGCGCAACCACCGTCCATGAACAAAGGAAAAGGATTTGGGTCTACGGCTCCACCACTCACCGAACGAGACACAGTAGCATGCCACTATTTCACGACGGTCTTCTGTGGGGTTGTGGTACTTCCCTGGAGCTGGCTCTATTCGTGCCGAAGCGTGCTTGACTTTCACGGTATGTGACAGTCGAGTGCTATATAGCATCGAGTTGTTTCGGATATGATCGCTAGAAATGTAAAATGCTATATGATGATTATAAATAGCATTGAATCAGCAATTGTAGTGAAAATTATTTGACATGTGCATTTTCCAAGCTTTTACACTCATTCGAATTAAAATAATCGATAATTATATAAATATAAAGTTGAAGAATTGTTTGTTTATATGTGTGAACGCGCTCATCTCAAGAACTACTAGACTAATTTTTAAATGATTGTGCATGGTCCCTGAGAGCTACAGGGCTGATCGCTAATTTGAAATATCCCCCGTAAGTTGAATTTAATTGGTCCAGACTCCGCTTGATTAATTATTCGGGATAAATCAATAGTTTAGTGCTTACAGAATGAAGTAATATCGAAATCTCACAAAGAACATAGCCAGATTTTGTTAATGAGGGGAAAATATTTTTTTTTCATTTTTATTGCATGAAAAATTCTTAACGTAAATAATGAACAAAACGTTGAGATAAGGCCCTTAATCTTATAACTAGATTTAAATAACCATTCAGCATTCAAAACCATTTTGACAAGGCCATCTTATTAAGGATTGTGAAGATAATAATTATGCCTTTAGGCTCGTCTTCAAAGAAAATTATAGGTCATGACATTAGTATATATATATAAGTAGATAGTTTACGATACTGTATGTATATTTGCATATATACGGTATGTGTTGTTGGGAGCCGTGTGGATAATAAAGGTAAATGCTTTAATGATATTATAAAAGGGATTCGAAGCAATTTTTAAGCACGAACGTCACGCAGGAGCAAACTATAAATATTTTCAGTATATTGCCATAGATGGCCAAGTGAACTATTATGACTAAATGCAGTTGCTTCCCTCCAAATGATGAGTACTTGTTTGAAAAAGTAATAATAAACATTTTTTATTTTATTGTCTCCTCTTCCTGTAATACTCCTTGGATTTTGAATAAAAATATTGTGTTTGTGGTGGTAGTGAATAAAAGAAGGATCATTTGGACGAAAAAGAGTATCGGAGCGATAAAGATAAGTTGGTATCCATATATAATCTCATGATTTAATATACCGCTCTTATAACTTATTTCTCTCCGTACGTCTGGCTATCGTGAAGAAATCGCTATATAGCGATAAGATTGACAATTGTTAATATATACTAACTTAACTATTCATTTGTTCATTCACATACCATTATAAATTAGTATTTCAGGTGGACCCTAAAAAAATTAGGGTTGTATGTAAAACTTAAAACGTAACTAGGCAGTTTCTAATGAATAAATTTCAATTATAAACAAAGCATATTGAATTTGGTCAATCGTTTTATTGTATGGAGTACAGAAATGTGGAAATCCGCTGTATTGGAGGCAAATGTAAGGTATAATGACATAATATAATGATGTATGCCAGTAACGCCGATGGCAGTTGTGGTGTACTATTTCATAATTATTGATAGTTCTACTTCTATTATAGTATCATGTTATCTGTGGTTCCGCGTAATTTCTTTGATACGTTGCAGTTGAAGCAAATAGTCTAAAAGCCCTTATATAAGGTTGACCTTCAACTGTTTGAGTTGAGATCAATTTTTTATGAATTATTTTTGATTTATAAGCACGCCTATGGTAGCTTGTCTATTAATAGGATTCGAGGTTATTTTTTTATTTAAGTCTTATATTTAATGAACTTTGTAACAATATTATGTCCTACGACGATGACAGTTTTTATATGTAAGTTTTTTTAAGTGTAGTCCACCCCGGTACGTCTTTTCTCTTTATTAGAACCTTCCATGCACAAGCATTATCAAAATCGTCAAAAAAATTAGCCGAATTGGTCGAACCGTTCTCGAGTTTTACGCTTAGCAACATAATTGGCAATTATTTTTTTTATTTTATATTAAATATAATATTTTATATTTCAATTATAACTATACTTAGTCTGGCCATAAATACTGTTACACTTAATTATAAAAAAATATTACATTTGAATTTCGAATCTGTCA
>NC_052113.1:2899667-2937690 GCF_012273895.1 Zerene cesonia | reverse complement strand
GTAATAAATGTTATTTGCAGTTAACAATTTTCTTTTTTCTTTATTACAATATTTATGGCAAGACTAGGTATATGTTAAATTATGTGTCTACTTTTGGGCATTATCAAATATTTTGTACATGTCCTTTCCACGTTCAATCCAATATTGAAAAGATTAGAACGATATTCATCAAATAAAGTAGAGACTGGCGAATCTATTATTACGAACCCGATACAATTTATGCAATAGTCGGTGCATGTGAAACCACAGTTTAAGTCCCACGGCTATTTGTTTGGCGAATTTGTAGTGTTTTCTAACTGTACACCACCGTTTTGCCGTAATTTTCAGGTTAAATAATTAAACTGCACGTGTTGTTTAATACATTTTCCTGTGTGCGTTGTCTCATAGGTTGTATTATGTTAGAAATACGATTATTTATAAGTGTAATTATTTTACTTATAAATAATCGTATTTCTTTCGTATTATACAAAAATAGATTCATTTTTGACGTGTCTCAACAAATAAATCAAGTTTTTGGTTTCTGATTAAGCTCAAGTTTCGTTAAGAAAGTGTTAATGTTTCCACTTATCTAACCCATACAAATATTATTAAAAATATGTTTAATTATATTTCTGGAAGAATAAACACATTATAATAATGGTTTGCTTTCAATTGTGCAATGCTATGATATAAATGTCAATTAACGTTCAATATATAGCAATATACGACGAATTAAAATATAAATCGCACGAAATATTTTAAATGTGCGACATTGTCTCGAACGCGCATTCAAGTATTTTCTAAAATAAGTTTTCATTAAGCAACGACTGAAGGATGACCTGAGCGTTTTTATTAATAACAGCTTTTGTCTCTTCTAATGTAGTCCACTGAAAATAATTTGCATTGTCCATGGTACCTGTTTATTTTACTCCGTTCTAATTGCGTGCTTTTGTTGGAAATTTAAACTATGGACGTGCATTTATAAGGTTCTGTGACGCGAATACGAAATACCCATCCGCTACATTATAGTTTCCAATGGTGGGACTATAGAATTTACGATCCTTATAAATTTCCTTGCGGCATTGAATATGGATGTTTGTATATTGTTATACGGACATTTTCGAAATGACGGAAAACAAAAATAGGAACTGGTTTGGACTGGCTTGGCTGCTTTACACTGTAGGAATGATTTATTTAACAAGGCTACTGCTAATATTTAAAATTTTAATTAATATAAATTGAAATTTTAATATTTGACCACAAAATCAATAATAATAAAGCATAGTATATTTGTATTGCATAAAATATACGTATTTTTTGAAAGTCACTATATATTATATAATTTATATATTTATACTGTGTTAGTCGAGAATGCTTCGGCACGAATTGGGCCAGCTCGCACCGGGGATGTACCACACCTCCACAGAAAACTGTCGTGAAATAGTGGCATGCCATTGTGTTTCGTACGGTTAGTGGGGGAACCGGAGGCCCGTTTCCTTTTCCTCACCCATCCCAGTCCATTCCTTCTCTCCAGTCTTCAATCCTTGTCTTTTTCCTTACCCCATAAAAGCGGGCAGCGCATTCGTAGAGGCACTACCTTTGCGAATGTTCATGGGCGGTGGTGATCGCTTACCATCAGGCAAACCACCAGCTCAGTTGCCGCTATGACATAAAAAAATATGCAATTGATAATAACTTATCAAGTAGGAAAGAACAAGTTTTCTAACATGCATATACGAGATTTTACATTAATAAAGTTCAATATTATCGTAGGTTCAAAATCTTGATTGAAATAGTAGTTCATAAGATCACGTTAGTGCATTAGACAAAGTTTACCAGTAGTTGGAGCAACTCAATACGTGTACACATAGCTTTAGATCGCTAGAAGGATCGTGTTTCTTGATTTTGGTTCTTATGCACAAATATGTATTTTATTTAGAAAATGATAGTGTTCAAATTGGTGTGTTTCGTTAATTTTTACATTTAAGGGCAGACTTTCTTACTTTTACTTTGGTTCTTACCAAATAATATGCTATTATGGAAGAGCAGTGGCGGCTCAGTGGTAAAAATCTCGGACTAAATTGGAAAGTCGGTGGTTCGAGACCAGACAAGAGCGTATAGTAAATACCTAAACCGATATTTTCAATTTATCTGCGCACTATCCACATCACTACTCCTCGAAACGGTGAAGGAAAATATTGTGAAGAAACCGGCATGTTCTAGAATCAAAAGTTCGATCACCTGTGGCATCTGCCAACTTGGCCAATGTGGTGGATTATGGCTTGATCTCTCATAGGAGGCCTGTGTCCCAGCAGTGGGAACATATGTAGGCTTATGATATATATACATGTATGATGAGGTTTATGATAATGATGATAACGCTATTTAATATTATAGGAGTACCCTACTGGTTAGAGCAGAAAAAAAGTTTTTAAAATTCACATAAATAACATTTATTGTAGCTAAGATTAAACAAGTGATAGATATAGAAAACTCAGTCAAATGCGAGTCAGATTCGCAACAAAAATAATTGGCCACAGATAAACAAACAGGTAGACACGTGGACAGCGACGCCTAAAAGACACGTTGGGTACTTTAAAATTTTGAAACTTTAAATTCCAGTTTTTTTTTTATTTCTTACACTTGCATAATCTGTCGGTTGAACTTGATTAGATATGAGATGAAAAATTGAATGTTACATCTAGTAGGAACATTTATAAGGATCTAGGTATCTGAACACCTCTAGTCACGCGCTCCACGTTATCGCAGACACGTTTTGAGCTGGCAATAAAAACTCCTCTAAAATGAATTATTTAATACCACTTCCTCGCTACTATGAACAGTAGCGCTTAGAAAATTATGTTATTAGTATTATTATATAGTGAAGTTCCGTGTCCCCTAATGGGGTATGGGGCAGATGTTTCACTCATCGATATTCTTATGGACAAGTAGGTGATCAGCCTTCTGTGTCCTGCTAGAAATTTTTTTTATTCTCCCCACCGGGAATCGAACCCAAGACCCCTCGGTTCTACTCTCACGCGTTTACCACTGTACCAAGGAGGCGGTCATTAGTATTATTATATAAGACTAGCTGTTTACCCGCGGTGTTGCGTTCAATTTGCGTTGTTGTACAATACAAAATTATCAATTAATTTCATCCTTGTTAACGTTTTTTTACGTGGAGAATTAACACCTATCTGCAGGTTTCACCTATTTTTTTATATGTTGTACCTATTTAATTAAATGCATACGAAAAGTATAAAGCATAATACTTACCATTTATATGTATATAACATACGATATATGATGGTTTAAACAATTGATATACAGGTACCGCATTGTATTTCATATTAAATTTGATAAACAGGGGTCAGAATACCAATTTGGGAAATTTGAGTGTTTAGAAATTACCGCCTATAAAGTCACCACAGGGGCAATATCAAGGCACAACTGTAATTCCCGCAATATGTACTCATAACTCATTGTAATTTATACGCTATTTTATCTCTTATACTTACCGTAATTCAGTTTACAATTGCGTACATGGATTTGGTTTATGGATATAATGAACTGTACTACGAAGTATACGGCACAAACATGCCGGTCAAATATTAATTCAGGTCACATTTGCCGCTCCGAATGTCCGTGTTTGCTGAGATACAACTTTCCGACCATCGAATTTAGAATGGTTCACTTTGGGCCTTGTGTATTTGACTATTTATGCAAATTAAATCTGACTTGCAAACACCGCTCATACGGGATGGCAGTTCTAGTAAAACGCGGCAGACGGCCGCCAACCGAATGTCAATGCTAATTTGAGGAGTTAAAGTTTATTGGTGGATTTTAATGTGCTTTGAACGTGGGATTAGCGTGTGGTAGCTAATACGTTGGTAGCTCAATAATCAATGTTATTGTTTATTATAAACATAACAGTACACTGTTTGTCTGTGATAATAATGAAATTAATTAAATAATCTTCAGGAACTGAGCAAGATCGAAGATAATATGTGCACCAAATCGTGAGAGAACATCGCAGTTTTATCAGAAACATTACCATTCCTAACAAATATATGTATTCAAGCCTCTCAATAAGTTTCGATTCGAAATTGTTGAAACGCCACAACTTCCATACACGTTAGATAAGAGCTGTATTATCAAACGGCAATAAGCCGGCAATCCTCAATTTGATCGGTGTCTGTGCGAAGCTTGACAGATGATAGCGGCTAACGGCTACCCGTAATGTGTAACTGAACCAGTTGAATCTCACTGCGTTTCACTACATAGTATAAAATTGTATAAGTATGTCCCTTTGTATGCTTAAATCATTAATACTACGATTTTGATGGGTATATGACATCTGATAAATTTATTCTTAAATTAATTCAATTGTCGTATATTATATTATTAAATTGAAATTTCCAAATTTCCTAATGTGCTCTATTTACTCTTAACCAGATTTGATATGTCTTAATGTAATGAAGAACTTGCATAGCTAACTCTATTTTCTTTCATTTAAGAACAGAGTATATTATTCAAATGATAATAATAATGATATGTTGAATTGTTGGTTTACATATATTTGCATCATAACAGTTATACATATTTTAAATGTAATTGTTATTTTTATGTTAGATTTGCGTACTGAACTAATTCAACTAATATTACATTCGTTACGTTGTTTTACATTCAATCGACTAAAACAAGCGATCGTTATGAAGTGAACGCTTTATAAAACGATGGACAGCCCGAATACTAGGTAAGATATGTATCTTACCTGCTATCCATGTGGATAGTCTGATCCGTCTTGACGGCTATTGCCATTTCATGCTTAGCATGAGACCTTTATAATAAATAGCCCTCACATTAACAAGTTCTTACATATGATATATTATTTTCTTTTGTTAATAAATAGGTGTTAATTGGGCATGGGCATTTTTTGAAACGATAAGCTGGCGTTGTAAAATCAGATTTGTATAAATATTAATTCATGTTTAAACAGTGATTTTTTGTGCAGATGTGGCAGGTTTACTTGAATTAGTACCTGAGGTTACTTGACTTTTATGCAATGGATGCTTCTGTATTATAAATGATTTAATATATTATATCTTTACTCGAATATAGAGCTGCAGTTTTAATATCGATAAAACGTTCCTGATAGACCTTAATAATTACTGCATAAATCATTATAACCATTGTAAACACGGCTGTTATTTAATATTCCATCAAACACACTAAGCGCAATAAACGTTTTAATGAAATTTCAAATAATAATTTAATTATCAACTTTACGAGCCTGCGTGGCGTCGCATTTGTAGTTTATTGCTAAAGTATTGTATTTAAGTAGTGCATTCAACTCCTCGGGCTGGTATTAAATTGAAACTAACGGTTAACTAGGCGAGGCTGCCATCTTGAAGTTTAGTGTGCATAAAATTTGTCGTTAAATAAATCTCATAAGCGAAATGGAGGCGTAAATTTTGTTTCACCTTTTTATTAAGCACCTGGACTGCTGATGATTTATGGTATCCGTTTAACGTTATATTTTAAGTAGCATTCTTGTTGTATGCTTTGTTAATAAATAGATGATGTAGATACATAGATAATGCAGATTTCATTTGTTCAATAGTTAATTCTACTGCTCTTCATGCTATGTAGATACAACATCTAATAATGAGTATTTAATTGTATCCTGCTAAAGATGGAAAAAAGCATCCTTCGTGTACAAGTCTAATAAAAGACTACAGAGCTTTCATATACCTACATACAAATATATCTACAGATATCATCAGATCCACACTCAGTGAAGCTTACTATCATTAATTACACCAATCCTAGATGCGTCACCACTAACAGGCGGTGAAATAATTTTTCAAACGGGCATTATCTGGCGATTACAAGGGTGGGTCCGTCTGCAGACAGATTGGGGTTGTTTTTGTGCCTCTCTACGCAGTTCTAGCAGCCGGGGGCTATAACGAGCACATGATTTATCGTGCATCTGTAAAGGCACGCTTTTTAAGCCCCGATTTTATTTTACCCATTTTTCGATCATCGGCCTGCGAGATTAAGTCTGATATATACCGACACACCGGCATCGAAATCCGCTATAAATTGCCACCGACGATTCGGAAACGATAAATTCGAAGGAGTTTCCACTGAAGAGACAGGAGCAAGGGTCAATTATTGGTTCAGAACAGCCAATGGTATTATTGGCATTATGGGATCAATGTGAACGAAATGAAATTAACAAAAATACCTTTCTTATCGGTGTGTATATGTGTTTAAGACATTACTAAAATTCCAGTTTTATGAGCTTTTATGATTTCATAAAATTAGTGAAAAGAATATGGATTTCGATAGTGTGTTAATCACAAATTTACTTTTGATAAACTTTGTATGAAGTAATTTGGATTCTAATTAATATTGTAGTAGAGATAATATAGCTCTGTCTATCCTTTTGTCACGTCTAAGCTACTAAAACCGATCTGGATGAAATTTGGTACAGAAATAGTTTGAGACCCGAAAAAGGACATAAAATAGTAAAATTCTTCTGGAAATGCAAGTGGGATTTCTCGAAAAAAATCCGGAACAGTATTTTTCTATGACGACTCAGACGAAACTGCGGGCGGAAAGCTAGTACTCAATGAGATAAATACTGTGATTGATTACTATTCTAAGTATATTCATTTAATCCAAGATACATTCTTTAATCAATACAATGGTCAAGAAGATTTTGAATAATTCAATAGGAAAACTCGAAAGCAATTTACTTATCAAATTTTCGTCACTATCTTTTTACTAAGATATTCAATAGTAACTCTTAGTTAATCTCATGAATAATACAAGCTTGTCGTGAATAATATCTCTGTTTTTACTTGGAATAACGGATTATTTCTTTTGGTATTTTTATTTTGGAATCGTATTTACATAGTCTGTTTTGCGTCTGAAATGCGTTTTTAAATAGAAAATCGTTTTATACGCAAATAATGTATCTATTTGCATTAAATAAATTTAAAAGCGAGGCACATCCAAAGTTTTATTGCAAAGGCGGTATCATTCTAAACTTTGAAATTCGGCTATGACAGTCGAAAAGGCAAATTAAGCATTTTCCGTTAGTAAAGTGGGCACAGCTGATTCGGCGTGAGCAAATTGGCCCAATAATCTCTTTCGTGATAGTTGCTCCTCACTGGAGGTAGATGGCGTTTCGCAAAAAGAAGAGTACGTGCATCCAATCAAGCTTCTCTTTTATTAGTGAGGCGAGCTGGTGACTCGTTTTGTTAAAGACAAATATTAGGCGATAGGTAAATGCTTGCTTAATTGTTTTAATATCCTTGGAAGACTATTCTACTGATGTATTGAGCTGATGACATATATTAGGTCGTGGACATATCCAACAATTACCCGTGGCCATTGACGGAACACAGTGGGGCTTTAGTCGGTAGGAAACCGACATAACCCACGACCCCGGGAGCCGTGGGTGTCTATGCAAGATTTCCCCACTATAAAAAGAGGCGACAGTTAAATGCTTGCTTAATTGTTTTAATGCCGATGGAAGACTAGTCTGTATGTAATTTACATTGGTGGAATAAGTATAAAATTATTGAAGTAAGTATTTGTAGAATTTTAAGATGTTATAGTTACTATAAATATCATGCTAAAATAATGACAATCATATTTTAGATTAGTTTAGTAGCAATTCAAGAATCTTACTGTTAACACAATCGAATCATTCTCACATGCTTTTCCGGAAGATAATTTAAAATTAACGAACTACTTACCTATACACGAAAATTGGCATATTTATATAAATTGCTATCAATGTGTAAATAACATTCAAAATTGTTTCAATTAAATGCAAATAAATTAAGGTTTTAATAACCAAACATATTGACTATTTGATATTAATTTTCAAATTGTTAATATGTTCGATGATTGCAAATACATTGACATAATTGTAAATTGTAGGTAACACGAGTATAAGTGGCTATAATATGTATTTCTTAGTAACACATCACATTCACAGTAACCGAATACATATATAGTATCTGTACAATATACAGCTTGTTATTTTAAATTGGGTATGCAATAGGAGAAAATTGTATTATGTTCGCGCTGGATTCGTAATTTGCTTTGTGAAAGTTTGTAAATGCATCGTAGATATTTGACGCTACGAAGTCGTTTGACATGACGAATGTCTGACCTCTTGAGAGAATTTTATGGTTAAAGGAACTTCTTGGAACCTAGAAAATAATGACAAATCTGCATTTTGCATTCCGGTTTTATTTTAACGCCCGAAGAAAAAACAACGGGGTGTTATAAGTTTGATGGGTCTCTGTGGGTAATGCGTATGTCTGTTTGAGGCAACGTAGCTCCCGAACGGATGAAACGATTTTGATATTGTGTTTCTTTGTTTGAAAAGGGAATTAGTCGAGAGGGCGGTTAGCTATGTTTCATGATAAGTGGCCAAAGATGGCACAAACCACAAAATGGCGGATAAAATTTCACAACGAAATGGGGTCGAAGGTTTTTCAAATTTTATTATTAGGTATCATAACCGATATATGATATGAGCGACAATAAAGGCTTGAATTACAAATTAATATTACATGAAATGTTTGCTAAAACAGTATCTATTATAAATAATATAACGAAAAAGTGTTGATTTGTTTGTTTGAACGCGCTAATTTCATTAACATCTGGTTTTGAATTCGAAAAATTCATGTTGTGTTAAATTTTAAATTTATAAAGGATAACTACATAATATAAGGTACGACGTGGGTGAACCCGCGGGGCACAACTAGAGTATAATGAATTTTAATATTTTTACTAAACTAATTTTCATATAAGAAATAAACTATTTTAACAAGCGAGTAAGAATGTTTATTTTTCATAGCATTTATATTGCTGGCTGCGAGATTTTATTTCTAAGACAGTTGAAGATTATTAACAGCATACACAGTGCTGTAGTTCAGGCTAAGGTAATAAAACAGTGGTTTTAGCGTGGTTTATACTCAGTGTAATTTTGTATACTTTTGTGAGTTTTTGAGTTACGATCCGCCGGAACGTACTCGTTAAAATTATAGCTTGTATAAAGGGACTGTGTAACTTTAATAAACAGTGACTTCTGTTCAAGTATTTGCTATCAGTATTATTCCTTATAGATTTATGTTTACATTAGCAGAATTACTATATTTTTGTTTACTTTAAGATATTTTTTTCATTAAATCAATGAACAACCGCGTTTTGTTTAAGTGTCAGTCAGATAATTAGTACCTATATTATATACACTGAAAAGTTCAATTTGAACTCACAACCCTATACAAATTGTAAGTAACACACACGCTAAGAATATTCTTTATGAAATTTAACATTTTCACAAGTAAAATGTACTCGGCTAACTTCCCGATGGAAGTATGAGCTAACTTGGGTTCAAAGTTTGAATCCCAATTTCTTTTGTGTACGCGAAGTGTAAAAATGTAATTTTTTTGGAGTGCGAATAACAAGTTCACACAAGTTTATAGGGACGATGTCAATAGCCCGGCTAGGGTGCTGTAATAAAATTATTTTTTTATTTATTTATATAGTAAACTTTTTTTTCTCCTTATAAACGAACACAGAACACATAACATGGAACACGGAACACAAAACAGGGAACGCGTAACACGGGTCATGAACATAACAACATAAGTTTGTGACAGTGAAAATTTGAAATACTCGATAACTTGTAATTTTTTTTATTTTTTGAAATTCCAATATTATGATAACCAACAGTCCAAGCTTGATCAGAGTGGCAGGCAGAGTAACAAACATCCTTACCATACACTCCACTCGAACGAAGTCGCCTATTACCATACACCACCTCTTTTATCCTATTCTAGAGTAATATGAAGCTGAAACCCTACCAAAAGTTTATGTTCGTTGGAAATTTGTAATATTTTAGGTAAACTATCGAAACGAGTTTAGTACGAAGGTGCAGCTGCATTGAATATTTCCTATACTCGTGATGTGCATATTGATACAACTGGCGTACCTCCATTGACGGCATGTAAGTAGTTTAGCCTTTATCTTATGTACTATTTGACTTAGTTTGGAGAATCGAAGTAGGTATTTGTAAAGTTATGGTAACTGGTTTTACATACTACTAGTTATTCCACGGATTCAACAATAACTTTTGTACTTCTACACATTTTTAGGGTATAACTTGTTAGTTGCTATATGTTTGGAATAACTATCAACATGCGTTGGTTTAGTTTTTTTCTCGGCACATTAGAAATTGGAGGCTAGAGAGTGTTTCCAGATAGTTTTGACCGCTCTGAAATATGTCATTGCCATGAGAATATCGCTCATGATGCGTATTGCTATCATTTAAAATTTTATTATTTCCGACAGATGGCGTTATATAATGTAGTGATATTTTGCTTCACCACCCTGACGAAGCAGCTGATCTTTATATGTTTCGTTTCCTCTTGCGTATCTTCGTCGATTTTAATTAACTTTTTTGACTAGTCTATTTGAGGTTTATCTAGTGGATTCGAGGTTAGTTTCGATTTACAAGGCGAAGCGTGCAAGGACAAAAGCTATTAAAGATATAAGATTTCAGTTACTTGGTTGGAAAATTCATTGAACTTAGAGAATAAATTCTACTATGTACATTATTCTAAATAAATTCTAATGAATATTGATATCCACAGGCCTTAATTGACGATACATTTGATATGATTCTAAGGTTAAACGTAATGTTCATCTAGGCATCACAAAAAAAAAACTTTAAACTTTAAACTGTTATATACTCGCATACGTCGTGGCTGAGGTTCTGGATTATTACAGAAAGAAATTGATACGTTTATTATGTATAATTTATTGAATATGATTATTTCCAACCATTAATTCGAATAGTGACAGCCCTAGTGAACGCTATAACTTCTGACTATATACAAGACAGTAACGAACTCATCGACATCGCGGTAGTTTAGCTAAGTTTAATTGATTATTTTGTTAAACAGTTGGGTCTTGGGGTAAGCTTGGTCAATTTGAGGCATATATAATATTCCAAATTGTATAGTAAATACTGCTGATTGCCTGCTTGTTCTTTTCTTCTCTCTTTATTTAGACTTTATCGTAGAGAGGTTCCCGAATACGCGAATTATTTGAAATATACATAAAAACAACTTAGATACCATTTGCCTCGGAAATCGAATGAACTGTATCTATATAAAAGGGGTTCAGAATGTTATGTATGCTTAAACTAAAAAAAAACGAATAATAGAAAAGTAACAAACTCCACAACACACAATATTGTAACGCTCCAATGAATTTAAAAACCAATTTATTAAAGTATTATTTCTTTATCTGTAGAATCGGGTAAAAGTCGTTAGTTTTAATAATGTGTCAAATTCAGCGTAAACGTTTACGTGTGAAGTTTAAAATTTATGTAATAAACATAAGTAATAAGAAAAGGATTTATCAAGTTCAATATTACATTTATTGTTAACAAATTTCTTTCTGAAATTGTTTAAACTCTACTAATAAGAAACATTTTATAATTAAACGTTCTTTAAAGAAGGTAGCGTGTTTATTTTATATATAATGTTCAAGAACTGCGATTGAATCAAGTGACTTGGAATATTTCTGAACCAAGAAAACGTGGGGCCAGTGGGAACTATTTTGAATGGTTTGATTAATCTTTACTTATATTTATAGTTATAAATATGTAAAGCTGAATAGTTTTTTGTGCGTCAATGCTCATCTCAGGAACTATTGGTCTGATCTGAAAAATTCTTTCTTTGTATGTCTCACCGAGAGTCTCACCGGCACCAATCTAGTAAGGATTACAGCTACTATAATATTGTATAGCATTACCGCTACTGGGTAGACTACCAAATCACGAAGATAAATAGCAATTAAGTAAAGTAAATGGCAGTTTTGGCCAGTGTAGTCAAAATTTCACTAATATACAATCATCATCGAAAATCAGTCTTAAACTGTTACCGTCCTCACTGCGTTGAGGTACACTCAGCTTGTGTTATTTTAAAAATATAGAGTGAAATGAGCGATCGCTTTGATTTCATCACCAGATGTTCCAGATCCCGATTATTTTGTGTCAACAAAAAAACCCTACAGACTATAAGTGTATGCTAATATATTATTCCTTTATATGTTAAAGTGTAGCTGGGCTATTGTAGTTCAATCTGAAGATACCCGATCTTCAAATGTATACACTTAGCAGAAAACGATTATCACATGTAACAATTTTTGTTAGGGCACCTTTTTTTATCTGTTATAGTTTATGTGGTCTTTCGTGGTTCTGCATCAGGTGTTCTAGTAACCAAAATAACTTATAGTCTATGTGTTGCCTAGACTTAATACCTATTCAACAAAAAAACAATGTCATGTCCAGTAGTTCCACAGATTAGCATGTAAACAGACGCAAATATATTCTATGTATATACAGTTTTTTGCACTGCTTACTATACATATATATATTCACAATACTTTGCGCCGTTTAATTAATGTATCCGAAAACGTCTCTATTTTACAGCAGGGCCTTTGCGGGGTTTGGCGGTGACGGAAAAACAAGCATTAATCATCTTTTGTTCCACGTTAATGGTAAAAAAAATTACCATGACACGTATCATCGTGTATCATTTGTATCATTGAAATATGAAATATGCCTGTACTATATTGTTTTTTACGTTACTGAAAAAATGTATCGATGTTTTTGTTTAGATTATTTTTTATATTCCTGAACGAATGTTATTCTTTTTTCCATATGTTATGATGACACATTCACGTCTTACTATGTGTATTTGTAGAAATTGTTGAAGCCTTCTCTAATATAAAATATTTTTAGTATAGCTATAGATAAACTGAGTGTTTTGTACTAGCATATTTACATTAGGAGGCTTTGAATAAGCTTGTCGAAGATTAAAACGATAAAATCCTATAAACATTTAGGAGATCAATACGATAAGGCGTGTGTTTATCATAATGACGTAAAGCAATAGTGCCATAGTTTATGTCATAATGAATTGGTTCTTAAAAAAAAATTAGGTAATTTATATTTATGTGTAGAAAAGTGAGTATTTAATATTTGATATGTTACGTTCTTAAAAATTCATAGCCTATGAAAAGAGTTTCTTGTACCTTTCTAGTACTTAATATCTAGCTTTCGTGTTACTACAAATATATAATTTGAAATTTAATAATAACAGTTCTATCAATTCACCATTAATATTAAAATTTCTAGAAGAATTTTGTTTACCTAACTTATAAACGAACCCCATTTAATTACAACTTTTTCGCGCTTCCAGAATCTTCTGACAAAATGAAGTCATTCACATTACGATTGCACTTTAATGTAAATTTGCAAAGAGGCAGCTTTACTGGAGTGTGAATGATGGTAGCTGTTCGCCTGGCCGCAAGTAACAATGCGTTGTGCGGTGAAAGCCTGCCTAATCTATGAGACATGCTCTTATACGCTTTCAGAATGCATGCAGTGATAACGCGGAATACCTAGTAATCTAACTTTGTTAAGACGTAGGCAGCGAAACATGTCGAGGTGATTTGCATACTCAGCTATGTATTCGCCATGATTACACGATAATCGATAGAAGTATCTTTGTCTGTAGGCCGGATTATGGACCATTACCTTTAGTATTGGTAAGCTAGCCTTGGCAAAAAGGGCTGATTATAACATTTCACTGGTTCGATAAAGGGATGATTATTAAATTCCTTCCTGTTGTCTTGTCTTAATATTATTTTATAAGTATTGTAGTTTGCATTTCTATACGTCACTTGTTTCTATCTGTCACATATTACCGTGTGACGGTTTTACAGATCTTACTAGCAGTCCGCCCCGACTTTATCCGTGGTACGTGAAACGTTAAACGTTAATTCTCTCTATATGAAACTTTCTTGTGCCTCTACAAAAACATAAAAAAATTGTCGAATTGGTCGAGCAGTTCTCGAGTTCTACGCTTACCAACACATATATAACCTGGCGTGGATGTTAAATATTCTGTGTTTGTTGTCCTAAAACGAGACTAATAAGAAAGTCTCTATCTTAAATTGCGTCTGTTAAGAAAATCGATATAGATTGAAACAGATGTGAGCGATGCATTTGTCTCATACTCGAGGGGAGACATAAGATTTAGCAGTCTAAGACAAGCAGGTGAGAATTATTGTTAAATCTCCAATAAGCATAAAAACTGTAGGTACAAGGAAAATACATAAGCCTATTAAATCAAACAAAAGTTTTGTTCATTTATAAACTAACGATTTTTGTATATAATCCACTTTAAGAGATAGATAGAAATCGTGTACTTGTACATATTAGTCTGCGGTCGTGGTAACAATAATAAAAAACAAAGCACGTAAAGAACAGCTTTTTAATTAATACAGTCCACCTCTATCAAATATTGCGAAATTTTAATGTAACGTAGTAAAAATGTAAGAAAGTAACAAAATATGGTAATGAGTGAGATTTCGAGGCTTCCCGAAAGTCTTTTAAATCCGTAATCTCGCCCGAAATGGTCGGATATTATGCATGTGAAAAATGCGGAAAATATAAAACGCTCTTTAACTGCGAAAATATATTTTTGGACTCATTATTCCCTCATCATTGTTGACAAATAATCATTAATTTTGTGAATAAACATCCTTATTGAATTTTTGAATATAAACTTACAAAATATAATTACATAATATGAGGAATTGATATAGGTTTTTGTCACGATTTACGTGCTGCGACGTTAAAATAGATTACTTTTAGCGAAAGACTCGCAATTTATTAATTTAATTTACACACAGCATTTTTAATTCAATTTGCTATAGATGCGCCCGGGAATGCATTGTTATTTTTTATCTCATTTGATCACAATGGTCGTCGCATTTTCAGTTGTGCTGCGGTTATTTTAAGTATTTATTTCTTTTAATGAATTTTTTGCAACGAGAGCTAGTTTCGCTAACAATTGATGTAATTAACGTAGTAAAAAAAAATGTATTTACATTAGATGCATGTTCTAATTAATGTCCGCCTTTTTAGTACAGTAGTAACGAAAAAGCGTAGAACCGAGGGGTCGTGGGTACAATTTCCCGAGGGGTTCACAAAAAAAGTGTCTCAGTGGCAGGCCATAGAAGGCTGATCACCTACTTGTCCATAAAGAAAATCGATCAGTGATATGTATATGACATGTATAGCATAATAATTAATGTCTATTATAATTGACAGATGTTTCATTTAATTTATTAGTTCATTAACAAATATGGTGAATTTCTTTGCAGCAAATTTCATATCAATGAGATGAAAAATCGTTAGTGCCCAAATATTACTATATATGCCATTTTCATATAATTTGTATGATTCTGTTTAAAGCATGTTTTGTTTTCTCTCTAGATTGTTCTACTGACGCAAACTGGTCCCTTTAATGATTGCTGGGCCAAGTGGGGCACGTCATCGGAGGGTATTACGACATCGTAAAACCGCGTAAGTGACTAGCAAGTAACCGAATAGCGACTTTTATTTGGACTGTTCTACACAAGTTTTCTGAAGGAGGGATTCATATAGTACGACGTCGCAACGACACGATCTGTCGTGTACTACTTCAGATTCTGATATGAACAAATGATAACAAATTCCTATCGAATACAAAAATAGTCTCATAAATCGGTTGATATCTCATAAAGTTATCGAGTTATAAGACAAAAAAAGTGTTGAATTGTGAAACTCCTTCATTTTTGAAAACGTCGGTTAGAACTTCGGTTGGTAGATGTTATCAACCAAACAAACATGACAATAAAGTATTCTATGTAGGTAATATCTAAACTGTCCAAGCGCCAAACATTTTGTAGATTAATAGTCAACCACAAACTTTCTATAATTTAACAACTTTTCAGTAATGAACAATCAAAAATTTTGTGTAACTCGAAATAAAGTTACATACTCCCCTACCCAAACGTTTGAACAATATAAAGGTTAAATCATAGTTCATGGGCAGCCCGTAGTCAAAGGCACGTCTCCCGTTTAGCTGGCATTATTTGCATTCCGCACTCAAGTCTCGCTAATCCCCTTCCGATTCGTTTCTGCACCCGTGAACAGAAACTTTGACGAGGCCATTATGTGTAAACTGTATAAGTGCGATAGTAGAACGTGATGTACATAAGAAAAACCATATCTACGTCAGTTATTTTTTATGTCGCCTGATGGTAAGCGATCACCACCGCCCATGAACATTTGCAGAGATATGGCCTCTGCAAATGCGTTGTCCACTTTTAAGAGGTAAAGGATAAGGTAAGGATTGATAGCGAGAAAAAGGAACGGTCTGGGAAGGACGAGGAAAGAGAAATGGGCCTCAGGCTGAGTGAGGGCACTTATCGAACGAAAGACAGTAGCATTCACATGATACTATTTCACAGTGATATTTTGTGGCGGTGCCTAAGCGTGCTGTGACTCGCACACTTATTAATTATTTTAGCGCTTAAATAATGAACATTTTTCAGCAAAATTTTAAATACAAAAACATATACAAATAAATAAATAAACAAATATTCTTTCATACCCAGCCATCATTCTACCTATATACCTATATACTATAGCTATAGTATAATAATAGCTGAAGCACGCAAATTAATAAGACAAATAATATCTACCATATAAAATTAATGTTTAAATAGTAAGCACTAAGCAATGTTAACGAGAGATAGATTTATCAGATATCAATAACATTTGTTTTTCGATGAACATAATTAATTAAACTCGTAAAAGAATATCATAATTCTTTATTAATATTTCTCTCCGATAAACCGCAAGTTTCCTCTTAAGATGCGTTGAATCAAGCATAAATTTAATACTGCTAACAGTTTTCAGGTCAATGGTGTTATATTTTAAATATCTATGAATAAATTTTAAAGCACACATGTTTGATATTCATTGATAATAATTGTTTGAAGACTAAATTATGAAAAGTTTTTCAGTAAAATAATGTCATGTTTTTATCATTGATGTATTTTTTTGTTGGTTTTTGGGACACTTGGTGGTGAAATTAAGTTGCTTAAAATGTATCGAAGTGATATTTTCTGTTGTAATTCAAACATAGACTATAAAATGATAATGTAGCTAAATAAACTATTGAAATATGACCTAGTTTTAATGTTATAAAATAGTACTGTAATCAGTTTTTTTCATTATATTAAAGAATTAAAACCCAAAACTGATTTACCACCAATTAGGAGATTTCCGAAATTATTTCAAAATGTCTTCCAATATCTCAAAATAAAAGGTCTGGCTTTCGGCCAACTAGACGCAAGTGTTATACCTTGCATATCACGTTTAAATGAAAGGATTCGAAATCACTGCTGGAATTTATTTCGCTCCCTTAAAACTTGCAGCGCAGCCATTCTTTCACGTCTGATATTCAAAGCTAAGCGTTCCAACCGTTAAATTAATAGCCAAATCGCTCGAACGTTTATACAAAAATCTTTAAAATAAAGTTGGTACGTGATCCCCTGCACCGAGGGGATTGCCAAATGGTGCTACAACAGATTTTTGTAATACTCTGTATTGGTAAGCGGGGTCTGGACTCTCGCCAATTCGGCCATCGATTCACAAGTTCATTTTATGTATCCTGATACTTTGCTATACAACTTGATTTTGTTGGCGGATGTGGACAAGACACGCCTGACTCGTGAAAACAAGATATATTGCTGCTGAATCTGTGGGAACGTAGTTTGCTTTTGTATTTGATTATGTTTTACGGCGTTCATTAATGAAAATCGTAACGTGACAAACATAACTTTTAACTCATGCTTTATAATGGCATTAGAAAAACATGACCTTCCTTCTGTCTCAATCAGATAATAAGATTATCTTTGTATATTATACAAATAAATGATAAGCACTGAAATCAATTCATTAATGATTATGTATGTTATGTAATATTATATTATGAAAGAACAAAATCAAAAATGACATAAACGAGCAACGAAGCCTTAATTTTCGCTCTATATTACCTCTATATAAAGACTTGACTTTACATGACAGACGGAAAGAAAATTGTTTATAAATCAGTTACCTTTAATCATGGCTGATAAAGCGTACCGTTAGCGCAAAGTGAAAGGATTAATCATGAAACGATAGTCGACAGTAAAATATCAGCACCATTAATTGAATCGAAATGTTGCTTTAACAAAACAAAGGCCGTTGCGAATGACAAATTTATTCTGTCCTTGAGGCATCAAATGCTGGGAGTTGGGAGTTTTGTTAACAATACCTCGGATATAATCATCTTTTGAGTTTCCTAAATTTTAATAAATTAAAGTCTGTAATGAATTCTCCTTACAAGTTAGATGTAGCTTTATGGAAGCGTTCGGTAATTGTGTCATGATTTCGGGACTTATATTAACGTACAATGCTGGAACATTTTTCAATTAGGTAGTTTGTATCTGCTTTAATATCATAAAGATTTGAAAATGTGTGTGAATAAAAATGATGGTATCGAAAGTTGATGTAAATAGGTTTTAGTGTCTTTATCGACTAGTAATAGATTTAACACTTAAAAAGAATTGCATTCTTTGCAGTGCGTCTCCGCTTATATTATGAAAATAATATAAAAAAAAACCCAAAATGAATGTACGATAAATTAATCTCATAACATCAGTTCTACGTGAGTGTGAGCTAAAGGCATATTAATATTAACAACGTTATCCCAAGTTCAGTTTTCATGCATGCGCGCAGTTTCAACTGAGACATGTGAAATCAGGATGCAGTTCATTACTGCTCGCATTGTAACGCTTTTATTTGCCTAATCAGCAAAACGGATTTAGCTGAACTTTAGAGGGATTTATGAGTTGTTTCACGTTTCCCATGGAAGCTTGCTGTGCGACAAGTACTGTTTTGTGCGCCAAATCATGGCTCCGTGTTAAGTCAGGAGCGCTTCGCTGATGCGTGGCGCGGGCTGAAATTAATTGCGAGGGGGTATTTTATTCGATGTAAAGTCACGGGGCTTATGATTTTAGTTAGGTATGGTTATTAAAATGATAAGGGTTGATGGCCACATTATTGGTTGGTTTTAAAATATGGTTTCTTTTGCGGAATAATGTGAATTGTATTCTCAGTCTGTTATTTTAAATACAAAAGCAGTGATGGCTCAGTGGTGAGAACCTCGGACTTCAAAATCGATAAGTCGGGGTTCGAGACCGGGCGAGCGCGCAGGAAATAAATTGATTTTTCAATTTATCTGCGCATGTAGATAACATCATCACTGCTTAAACGGTGAAGGAAAACATCGTGAGGAAACCGGCATGTCAAAGAATTAAAAAAAAGTTCGACGGCATGTGACATCTGCCAACCCGCACTTGGCCAGCGTGGTGGATTACGGCCTGAATCCTCATAGGAGGCCTGTGTCCCAGCAGTGGGAACATATATGGGCTGATGATGATTGATGATGATATTAAATTTCACTAGAATTAGTATATATTAGTCACTAATCCTATGTGAAATTTAATATACGGTACGGCGTAATTTATACATAAAAATTGAAATGAAGACACAATAATTCGCAACGAGCTCAAAGTAGGTAGCATTGTTTAAAACTCCAACAGAAATTAAAAATTCTCATCAATCCGATATCTCAATAAAGCTTTTTTTTATTGACAATTAGGTCAATTCTTTTTATCCCACATTCGACTTTGCATACTTCTATTTCACGCCGATCTTTTGCGTATGTGGTACATTGCTCGGTGCGAGCTGGCCCAATTCGTGCCGAAGCCTGCTCAACTCTCACTTTTAAAATGGTTACCGCGTTCTTCCGAAAATAATGAAAAGTCCTTATTGAACCCTCACCCTAGTTACTCTTTTCTAGGTATTGAATTGATGATGATATTGATGATTGTACATTTTGTGAAATATAATGGCTTTTCAAACTTCCTACCAATTTCAGCTTTGTGCGAATTATTGTACCTACCCTTGGATGTCTAAATTCTGAACTGATCGAATAGTAAAAGTAATGCGGAATATTTAGTATTTATAGTTATTATTTAGTATTTATAGTTTTATCATATTTTAAGGTAATTTCTGACACTCGATGTAAAGTGCCCACTCTTTATGAACATTTGCATGATCATAAATATTGCAGATGCTTTCACCGGCTTTTAAGAGTCATAGACCCTTTTTACCAATATTATGCAACTATCACTTACATATTATCTAGATATGTAATCTTTGAAATATTAAATGTATCAAAATTTACAGTAATACTAGCTGCGCCCCGCGGTTTCACCCGCGTAAGTGCGTATCCCTTAGGAATAAAAAGTTGTTTATATGTTATTCCATTTGTCCAGCTGTCTACGTACCAAATTTCATTGGAATCGGTTCAGCAGTTTTTGCGTGAAAGATCAACAAATACACACACATCCTTACAAACTTTCGCATTTATGATATTGGTAGGATACTCTGCATTTTTAAACCCAATTACTAATATAATCACAAGTCTTTTTAAATTTACAAGTAAGTAATACGAATACGCATTTGCTTACACAACATGAAAATCCATCGTTATGAGACTAAGATCCCACTGCAGGGAGGTATTTATGTAAATGAATTTCACGCCACTTGATGGAATGCATTATATCCACGAGCACAAAGGCTTTACACTTGGCAAATAAATTTATTATCTTTGTGACGACAACATATGCTACGAGGAATAATGATGAAGTTTTAATTACGTTTTCATTTGTACGAGGAAATAATTTGGTGTTTTGTTTTGTTTTAGCTGTTTGCTCTAACAATGGTATCCAATTATTTTAAGTGTGTGTGTGTGTTGATGTGTGTCAATTTATTATAGTTCCAGACATACATTGTGTTATAAAGATGAATGATTATATAAATTCGTTCTAGCTTGTACTAATAATTGCTAATTTCGTTGGTAGTTATGTAAAAAAATACGTAGCTCGACTTATGTAATTACACTAATTGGCGTGGTTTTTTATGCGTAAAACAGATAGTAGCGTACCTTAAACAAGTTTTGTTGTATTTCATATGTTATTCTATGACAGCGGCCATGAAAAAAAATATGAAAATAAACAATTGTTTTCAACGTTTTATTGTAACTCATGGTTGCATCCAAACCCGATAGAAAGTACCAGAGATCCGATACAGTGTTTTTACGCGTAGTGTGAATTTTTCAACCAATTTTACTGCCGTATAATTTATTAGCTCGTTTGCTATTGTGGCTATACGTGGCGTTTACGCCATAAATCCGGCAACCGTTCCAAATGTTAATAGGTTACACCTTTCACGGCGTGGTAGAGTCGTTGGATAATATTTCTGCTGTCGCAACTGCTACGGCTTTGTAAACTGTGTGTTTCGGGCATATTCTCACCAGTATATTTTCGAACTATCTAGAATGTTCCAGGTTTATATTCTTTAATATAGTAGAATAGTATAATATATATATATATATATAATATATACATAAAAATAGTAACAGTTGTAAGTGTGCGTGCGACTAATATTGCTTCCTGTTAAGAATGCCGCTGCAGCTTTTAGATAATTTTTATTTATATGAACTCCAGGTTAGAAATGTGAAGAAATAATTAATAGTACACACACCAACACAGGCACAGGATACCAATACCATCCGTTTCTCGAACCAATTTATGTTTCATCTTATTTTTGCTAAGAGTTTATATTGTTGCATCTATTTAAAATAGGCTCAACGGATTTAAAAATTTTTTTCGTCGGAGTTGTGTCCGCTTTGATTAAGATAAAAACATATCGCCCGGCGAATACAAAGCTTTCTAAAGGGTTCGCTTTCTCGTTAACCGAAAGTGCCTATTTACTATTTGTAGTGCGTATAGTAAACCAGCGTTAGATATCATTAAATATTCATATACTATGTTTTCTTGTGTTAAATTTTTTATTTATAAGAAAAAGTAGGCCATAATTAATATATTCGTATATTAACATATATATTAAATATGAGAGGCATCTATGCAGAATTGTAATGTGGTCTTAAAATGAAGTAAATACACAAACAAATGCTCATGTTCCACTGGAACACCGAATGTAACGACACTTCTCCATATGGCAACACATGTACAGAGCATAAATTTGGTCCTGGGCGTTAAAATTAGAAATGTAAGCTCGCCTCCGAGAAATATGTGCCTTTGGAATTTATAACGCACCATTATATTTTTTCGCGTCCATAGAGAAACGATTCACAAACAAATTCTACTAAGCGCGTATTGAGAAAGTCTGAATGGTTCTGTAGGTTATTGTTTATGGTTTCAATACGCGTTGTAACATAGTAATTAATAGATTTTAAAATCGTCTTGTTCATGTAATTCTTCACTTGTTTGATTGTTTTTTTTGCCATTTTTAACTAAACGCTTGACAGGTTTGATTTTCAGATGTCATACTGGAAAATTCTACGCGTCGCTTAATGTACATTCATATTATTATCTTATCAAACGAACTGAAAACTTTGAGGCCTTTGTCCCTACAGTGCGTATACAATATATGGGCTGATGTTTATAAAAGCCTTCCATTTATAGATAAAAAATAAACAATTTTATCATATTTAGAAAACAGTAATGACAAGATTTGTGTGTGGTAGTCGAGCACGCTTCGGCACGAATTGGGCCAGCTCGCACCGGGGAAGTACCACACCCCCACAGAAGACCGGCGTGAAATAGCATTCTGCTGTGTTTCGTTCGGTGAGTGGGGAAGCCGGAGGCCCATATCCTTTTCCTTACCCTTCCCAGTCCTTTCCTTTATTCCTATCACCAATCCTTTCTTAATTCCTTCACAAAAAGTCGGCAATCCATTTGTAGAGGCGTAATGTCTGCAATGGACCTTATGCCTCTCCAAATGTTCATGGGCGTTGGTAGCGCTTACCATCAGGCGTCCCCATTGCCGACTGTAACATAAAAAAAAAGAGAACTACAAAATAATTTAGCTAAAAAAGTTCTTAAACTGGGATTCAGAAGTACTTTCGTATTTTCCATATCTCTATATTTATTTAGAACAGGATATTTTAAATTTAATTGGCATATCGAGCACCATTAGCGCTCACCATATGACGACATCTGGCTTTGCTAACCCCGCAAGAGTTGAAAGCTAATTTGAAACAGATATGGCGAAGGAACCCGAAACGGCGGTGCTTATTTTTTCGCGAAATAAACTCGTCGGTTGTCACACCTGCCCAACGTTTGGATAAAGCGGATTTCGCATTGTTGCAACAAATTTTCGGGTGAATGTTTTGTCACTCGCTTGGCTTCCGTGGTTATTTTATTGTTTGCTGCTCATGAAATTGAGTGAGAGAAAATAATGAGCGGGAATTTTGCGAGTTAAATGATTATTGTTTTTTCGATTTTATTCACTTATGCATTTACTGGATTTTATGAGAATATGTTTGGTGCGTTCTCCTTGAAAGTTTTGACTTAATGCAACTCTCGCACATCGGTTGTGTTGTTAATTCATATGTCTTCTTTTCTAAAATGTGTGTAAAAATGAATTAAACGCACAAGTAAAAAGCTTAAATATTTTCGATTTAGTGTAAATAAAAATCGGAACATTGTAAAGGTTTCTTGCACGAAATTAATGAACTCTGAATGCCCATGACAATCTATAACTTATTTTAGATATTTGATGTATGTTCCTTGGTAGATTTTATACTGGGATCACAAACGTAAAGAAGAAATCTTTCGAGGACTGTAGTCAATCGTAATCAATTTCCTCCCAAAGTATCATAATAGGCTGGAATTTTGTAACGCTCGTATTTCCTTTTAAACCAGTACACCGTGTAATGTATACCGTATTCTTTTGACACATCCATTCAGAGTTCTCTACACTCCTTATTTGTTAGCTTAGACAGTTGAGCGACGTTGCGACGTCTAGTCTTTTTGATATGGGTTCCCTTTTTTAGTAAGTGCATGTGTAACGTCTGGCTTCCTTGTGTATTCACAAGCACATACGGTTATGTAAAACAATATTAGCTGGGAGGGCCCTTTGTACAATCGTAAGATAATTTTTCGGTGTTCGTTGGAGTGGAAAGAGGAAAACGTTGAGATTCCCGATATTGAGGTTTGGATATTTTGTCTGTATTAGTCGAAGATAAACTTTGCAGCAGTTACGGACTGAAGTACAATTGAAGTTCATTTTGATATTGTGTTTATTTCAATCATTGTATTATATTCGTACTTTAAGATTATATTTTCCAATACATTATATTGATAGAGGATATTATTGTCATATTATATATAACAGTTAATGCTATAAAAATAAACATATACTCGTAAATAGCTAGATTAAGAATGAAACAGGAGGCCTGTATCCTCACACTTCCTAGTCCATTCCTTTCCTTATCTCTTACTCTATAAATGTGGTGGTGGTGATCGCTTACCATCAGGCAAATCACCAGATCGGTGGCAGCTATAAGATAAAAAAAAATGTATTTATACCTTTAATTAAGGATTATATTAAGGATTACCATATACATTTGGCGTGCTTAAGACACAGTTTCTCAAATACTGAATGTGTTTTGTTTTTCTTATTTGACTATAAACGTTACCCGTAATGTATGATATTACAAAAGAAGATACATTTTTATAAAAAAATAATAATCAGCCAAGCCGTGGAACTGAAACTTATAAATAGAAGTCATTAATTCGGTTCGGTTCGGTTGGTTTTAAGAATCTCAGTCATTACACTATAGATTACAAGAACAGATACAGTGCGCACATACGAAAATTAGCTTCACAAAAACTTTGGCTCTGTTCTGGCCACATTTTAGATTTCCAACTAGCCCTGCACTCCTTAATCTAACTTTTAATATCGTGTAACTACTTTGTTCTGAGCGGAGGACGTTTTTAGCCAGTACTATATTAAGTTCAGAAGTTTTCTTCAAGAATCCTATTTCGTAGCACAGTTTAATCAACTTCTTACCGCTATCTGCCTTTTGTATCCACGCTAGCTGTTACAGCTTCTTTACTTTGTTTACAATTAACAAGATAAAGTATGTTCGAGAAATAATTTAATTAAATTTACATTGTTATTTCAATGAATGAAGAAAGCTTTATTGATTTGTCGCTTTGTTTTGCTACTTGTAATAGTTTCATTGCATTTATTTCATTTATTTTGTCTTGTTCGTTTAATGAAATAATTACGTAAGACAATTTTGTATTGCAGTAGTTGTATCTAATTCTTTTTATTTTTTATGTTCCATTAAGTCACTTTTGTCCAATCAGGCATGCCACAAATTATATCATTCAATTAATTATTTTTTTAAATTCTATGTGATCTGGGTTATTGATAATTTCTGTTTCATGTAATCTATATAACAGTTTTTGAATATCGAAATTGTATGACAGCTTTTATTTTTCAGTAACTATTTATATATCAATTTAATTTTCCTCTTAGAATATACAAATTCAGTTAACAGTACAAGATGGAGCGGACCTTCGATCGCTTAAGCGCAGCCTCTGAGGAACTTTTCAATCAAGATTCTGTTTAAAGAACGTGAACAGTAAAAGTTATATTGTAAGACATATGAAAAGAACAGTTTGATACAATATTCAGTTTCCAAGTTCCTAATAATGTAGAAGTTTTAAAACCTACGTTGTCGTAAGAGAAAATAGTGCTTTTCTTACATTACATCTAAAAGCATATTTAAAAGAATTGCACTATAACGCAAAACCATTTCAAAACGAGGATTGCAAATATAAATAACTTATTGTGAATAATAATAAAGTGGACAGGAACGAGGCGTGGGCGAGCATAATTTGAGCTAAAATAATCATAACTTTTTTGCCCACTCCATTTAAATATTTTTCCGAAATTATTTTAGTATCTCTGAATATAAATAGAGTCATAATCTTCACGCTAATGACTAAAGAGGTACTTTGTATTTCCTGAACAGAAGTACCAGGACACTATAAAAGCGAACAACGTACTGGAAGTGATTTGCTCAAATAATTTACTAACTTGTGTTTGAGCGACGCGTTCATTGTTTTACTTCATCACAATTCTCTAGACGGAGTCTGCGGTCCGCGTATCTGTACGTTGCATTGTGCTGGGATTCTTGACATGCTTGTGTACTGTAGCTTTGTTTCTTTAAAATGTTGAATAGTCAAGAAATCTGCGAGGCGTATTTCTCATTTGGTAATTACAATCTGTTACTTGGTGAGTATAGGGAGGTTGTTTTAAGGTTTTATCTTATTATCATCATGTGTATCGTTTATTGGTATATTTATTTTAGTTGGTTTTGTATTTAACTCTCACTTTTTTGATACATGTTGAAGTGTAGTTAATTTTTTGGTTTATTCGATTATTATAAATAATACACCATTTCGATAAAATTAAACAAAACTATACTAACTTCACTTTTTAATGTTTTTAACACAGGTATTTCCTAGCAAGAGGGCCTGAGCTACAATCTACTGTTACAATAATGTAAAACCTATCTAATAAAATAAAGATTTAAGTAAATAAAAACTAGAAGAAGTTTAATCAAAATTAAACAAACAACATTGCACGAAAAAAGGTAGCAGCTATATTCCTTGGAGAGTAAAAAAGATTTTTGGAATTCTGTGTACCATTAGATCGTAGTAATCGTAAAGATAAGGTCTTCTAAAGAACCTTATTTCGCTATACAAAGAGCCCGTGCGTTGGAATAATGAGGTTGCCACAAGAGCCACTTTAATGATGCTTCTTTCAAACTTGACATTAGGACTACCTTAGCTCTGAGTGAAATTTCAGGTATACTTTGTAGACGCCTTAATCGAAATAGCTAGATGGTATTAAATAAACGTTTAATTGCTTGAAATACGTATAAGAATGTTCTTATCAAGTTTGGTATCTTCTATAGAGACGGTGCTAGTGAAAGACTTTGTAGAACGAATTTTATCGTATCTAATTCTACAAAGTAAACTCGAGGATATATCAATCAACGATCAGCAGTTAATAGACCGTTTAGACTCGCTTGTAGTAACTATACTATTTAAATATAAATAAATTTTAAATATGAAACAAAGATGTTTCATTAAAATTACATAATTTTCCTAACCTACATTGAAACGTACTTTCGCTCGTACGTTATATTTAATATTTAAAATAGGTTACTTAACCATATAAAGAATTCAGAAAGAGCATTTTAAGAATAATATGTTATATAGGGCTTATGTGAATCTGATCTTTATACCAAATTTATAAATAGAACATGCACACAAAATGACAATCTTAAACAATTAATAAGAGAGTAATAAGATAAGATCAGATAAATTAGCCGATTTGATAGTCGTTAAAATAATTAACCAAATAAAATTACTCAGATTCGATCCTTGTTTTTAGATTAATAGAATATTCTGATATTCATTAACCTGATCAAAAAAGCGTCTCATATCGGCAAACACTAAGATCTGAGATACGGGAGCGTTGTGAGCCAATCGTGACCTGCACAATGGGTAGATTAAGATTAACGAGAGCTAGCGACCTGGACGCTATGCTCCCTTTGTGCCATCTGATTGAATGACTTTCCGTAAACAATGATAACGCGTTTCCTTTCGAACTAGCCGACCCATAAAGATAATAGGATATGATTTTGTTCCGCTAAATATTGTATTGGTCGTTTTATGGTTTTACTGCCGTGTAGTAGCAATTGTCTAGCTCTGTTAATGAAATTAGGTGATGTGAAATGGAAAGAGGGCATTTAAAGTTGATAAATTTTAAGGAACAGTTGTTGATGATAGTGTTTATAGAGTTCGCGTGGTGTATATATTGGTTTTTTCAGCTGAAAATTTATTTTCATATATCACTCAAAGTAATGTATATTTATTTTAAGATAGCTCTGCGATCGCGGCTTCGCTTGCTTAATCATAGGAAATTCCCATAAAAATGAATTGTTTCACTTTGGTACAAACCTATATCACTGTGTTTTCTAGCTATGTCCAGATAAATATAAAACATCTTTTGATAAAAATTGTTTTTTTTTTTTAATACGAATTGTTATTCGCATGAGGTATGGAAATTGAACATTAATTTATTACGAATTTTTTAATTTTATATCCCTCTAGATAGATGAAAGTTTTAATTAAAATACCGTTAGCAAGAAAATTTCAAAATTTAATTTACATTTCCTTATTAAGATGACACGCAAGTACGCGAACGAAATTATATTAAGGCTAATAAAATAATTGCTGTTTTCAAAGGAAAATATTTTCATGTCGATGTTGTGAATACTGCGATGGCGTTTATACGATTTACCAACAATCGATGAGCAATCTAATCAAATAATATAAAAGCAATTTTTTTGTATCGTATTTCAGAGGATTCTCTTAGGACTATTCGTATCCTTATCGAAATTGATATCCTAGTCACGAATAAAGCGAATAGGATTTTTTACGTGTGTTTACTTACAATCGTTTCAATATATCTTATATAAAGGAGATGTTATCTAATGAAACTGACATTTGAAATATCATCGTTTGGAAACCGGATCGATGTCCGATTGTATTATTAGAAGCGAGGAAGGCATGCGCTGGAGCTCGCTATAAAATTGATAATACTGCTTGAGTGTTTGGAACCTGTAAGAGCTCTTGTGGCTGGGATGTTTTTTTTATGTCTTCGTCGGCAATGGAGATGGGTGGGTGAGCTGGAGTGGGTCGCCTGATGGTTAGCGCTACCTACCACCGCCTATGAACATTGGGACAAGAGAAGAATAAAGGAGGGACTGGGAAGGGTAAGTAAGGACAAGGATTTTCAACTGAGTGATCCTCCTCTAGAACGTCAGTTTACAAACTAATTATTTATTGTGTTCATTAGTATTTGTGTCTATATTGACTGTTTTATTAATTTAAAGGGGAGTACATTATAATTATGAAATTATCAAAATGCAATTCGGATTATAGATATAACATCTTGAATAACGCCCCTAAAAATTATTGTTGTATTATAATAGCAACACCAAATTCAAGGTAAGTCAGTGGAGAAATAATAATCAAAAGGTAGGATCATTTGCTTACTCTGTCATAATAAATAGAGCATCAAATGAGGAAAATCTATACCATAAAATACATTTGGAATGTCTGTTTCTACTAAACTGGTAAAAAACCCGCATTTTACTAAAAAACCTATTATGGATGTATACACGGTAAATAAAACCACATTATTTGTTTTCAATTTTTGAGCGTCTGTAGTTCTATTTGTTTCTATTGATATCTTGCTAGACAGATAGGCAGATGATGTTATAAGGAGGATGATGTTAAAAATCGCTTATAAAGAAAACTCACACAAACCGCGAAATGAACGAAAATTCTTACAACATCAGGAATCAAAAGCGTAGAATATATAACGTTTTGCTCATGCGATTCGTTCGATTTAAACGTATGAAACTTTGACGTTTAATCCATTTGCAGTATAGGCATGGAGACAAAGCGGGCTTTCGGTAGGCTTTGCCGTGTCAGGCTTCATACGGATTTTATCAGGCATATTTGGAGGTGACTCTGTTACCTACGTAGAGTATTATGACGATTTGTTGATCGAAAACAAACTCACAAATTTATTAGTTCAATTAAACTTCTCCTAGAGGCAGTTAAAAATCGTTAGAACATTATTCGTTATAAAACATAGATCTATAATTCGTCACAATTTAAATATACCATTTATCTGGTTTGGATAGCAGTTTTTACAGAGAAGAGCCAGCAATAAACTATCTAGTTACTGTTTAAAAATTATGTCAATTTTACATTTTAATTTTACATGATGTAATATTTATGAAGCATAAGAGCTAACCTATGTTATTTACGGCGACTGTCCTGTGGATCTTTACGACAACACTCCATGGATCCATATAATTCTGTAGTGGCTTTCATCTTACTATTCAAAGAACACAGCATGAAGCCGTGAATACAAGCATCCAGATTGATTAGCTTGTGGGCTCAAAGCTAGGTGTAGATCATAGATTTGTGGGAAAATGTGTTGCTGGTAATGGTACAGTCTTTAATCAATGTACCTATGTTCTGGTCGTGTATTCAAAAGAGAATCAATTTGCTTACAGGTGCACACATGTAATATGGCAACGGGATATTTCTCAATAAAAATTATACGTTCACAAATTTAAATCCCTGAATCCATGGTAATTCAATTATCCGTTGTTGATTATTAAAATTTAACTGTGAAGTCGAATAAAATCATTATGGATTAAATAACCACGGCTAGGAGGAAATAGATACCCGAAATGTTAAAGAAGCGTCAGTACTTATTTTATAAACGTACTGTTTCTGCACAATGTCTCGAAGTATGAAGGACACAAAGGAACACAAATTACAATGTATCCTCAATATTATTGGTTGCAACAGAAATAAGAACCATTACGAAACCGAAGGGTTAAGTCGAGCTCGAAGCAAACAAACCTCAATATGTCTATCTAAAATCTATCTAATAGAACGCTATTGTGCCGTTTCAATAAATGATTCAATTTCCTCTACGCAAGTATCCGATCCACTTAAGCATTATGAAAGTAATCGGAAAGAGGGAATAGTTTTC
This sequence comes from Zerene cesonia, assembly GCF_012273895.1. Lineage (NCBI taxonomy): Eukaryota > Metazoa > Arthropoda > Insecta > Lepidoptera > Pieridae > Zerene > Zerene cesonia. The sequence goes on along the minus strand of NC_052113.1, from coordinate 2,907,182 downwards.
TTTGCTGACGTTCCTTTTACGATAATGACAGAAATGTGGTCCAATATCTATAAACTATTACAACTTATGTTTAGATGCTGACCGTACGATCGGAACCTGATTGGAACTAGAGGATTGGAAGTTTCCAGATTGATATGTTTACATTTACAAGAGTACGAATTAAATCGTTCAAAGGTACAGATGTCGCCATCACATTTTTTTATCCCATCCCAGGTGGATTTCAGATTTTTTTATCGTTTTCCATTTAAGATTAAATGGTATCTCAATTTTTCCTTGCGTACCTTATAAACTTATATCAACTTACGTATAAACATGATATTATGTGTTTAATATTCTCAATACATGCTGGAATCTCGGGATTCCGCGAGACAAATATTGTCTACGTAACAACTGGAATCATGAATATTAAAAGTAAATAGACATTTCATATCAATAACATTTTGCATACTTGATATCAATGCATATACAGTATATATATTCTGATTCTAATGACTTTATCACTATAAAGTTTATGATACACACAGTACCATAGATCAAATTTCGATATTAAAATGGTAATATTTGGCTTCACTACGTTTTATTTATTTTTTTTATATTAAAAATACATTAAGCGCCATGTTTACACTGCTTTTGTGAGATATGTTCAACAAAGAAAAATCCCGTCTATTTTTCAATACATACTTATCACAGGAGCACTTTGCGAGGGTTTAAGCAGACGCGCTAATGCTGGGATTAAGAAGAAAAAGTAGTCCGTCCCTCGAACTGACAAAACTAGATTACAGCCGATCCGATCATTAGTAAGCGATACACCTGATTAGGGGCAAACAAGCGACTAATACTAATATATTTAACAACTTATACGGCTGATTCGGACGAATATTCTAGACAGGGTGCATTAAACTTTAATGTTACCGATAGCATTACACTACAGGCTTTGAAGTAATATTTCAGTGTTTGATGATTCATTATTGCGATATAATCATAAAATTACAAAAAGTGTATTTCAAAGAAAATAAATGCCAGAATTTAATGGTAGCAGTTGCTAGTAATATTGGTTTTGCAAGAACGTAAAAAATACATCCAATAATGAATTTCATAAATAATGCAAAGTTGATATGATTGGTTCATCCAATTTTAATATATACGATGTTATTTATTCTCTACAGTCAGCACTCGAACACAAAGGTATTTTCAGTCTCATTATAGTTTCTATGATCAATTTGAATGACAATAAAATCAAATTATAGAGGTGCTTCACCTCCACGAACACTTTGGCATTGCTTCATAAAATTTTCAATTTGTATTATTCTGCAACTTTGCAGAGTCGGAAAATTCAAACAGTTTGTCTCATTTCAAAGTTATATGTAATTTATATAAGCGGCAAGTTTTAATTCAAAGCGCTTCCAAGTTCCAACCCACTATTGATTTACAAAGAACGTCTGTTCATTTAATGATTTGCTTATTTACGACCCCCGTTGTAGAAAAATACTTAAGGCGAGCACCTACTTAAGAGGATTAAATAGCTTTCGTATTTATTTGAACTATTATTTAACAAGCGCAGCTTTGAAGTTTTGAACTCGAATTCGCTGAATGGTAAATTAAAGAAACTAGCATTAATGGAACGGGATTAATTTATTTCCATTCGGTTTAATCACAGCCAGTAATCGTCGAGGAAAAACGCGGAATTCCGTAAAGCTGAATAAAATTAGGAGAATGAAGAGCTTATCTCTATTTCCTTTAATACAGCCGACAGTATCTATAACATGTTTGGCTTTAATAGGAAAACGAGGCTTCCTTAATCCCTTCATTTGGTTTAAAATCGCAGCAGTTTGGAACCAAATCAATGGGAAAGCTTGCAAACGGCACAGCTTACGTATCTTCTTTCAAAGTAACTGGACATTTTTGTACGTTTATACTCTGCAACGACGATACTCAGCTTAAGGTATACTTCCCGTTTTCCCGCAAATAATCCTTATTGATTTTGGATGTGGATAGAACTATGTTGTTCGTTTAGACGTAAATCAATGTTCGCAAAGTATTTGAAACATAGTTCTTGTTTTTTTTCATATACTGAGTTAATACTTGTAGCATTGCTTTTATTTTATTTATATTTCAAGCTCTCATAAATCAAACAATATTGGTGGAGGGCAGTACAACGTTCACAATTGAAATAGAATATCACACTACTTAACTAAAATCAGGGAGTTTGATAAATAAACTATTTTATGTTTATGCCGATACAAACGAAACTTTAATTAAAACAAATCTACTAAATGCGTATCTTAAAGCGCAAAAGTTCACCAAATAACCCCAATATTGCGGCAACCGTCACAATAACTGCAGTTTCGTTAATCCCGGGCATCTGCGTAAAACTGAATATAAAATTGGGAGCGGGACTTCATTTTCGCAGTCATTAAAATACAAAAAGAAAGTTAACACGCAGCTGTGCATTTTCAACTTATTTCGCTTGACTCCAAAAAGAAAAAAGGGCGAAATTGGAAACGCTGTGCAAATAGCAGGACCGCATGCACTGTTATTTTGGGCTCATTAGGTTGCAGCTGATTTTACATACAGATGGCTTGGGCGAGTTAAACGAGTTAATTTTGAGTGTGGCACGTTGGTGGCTCGGTGAGTAACTTTTGATTTTAGAGCAGTTATAGAGCTTTAGTAAGGCCTTTTTAGTATTTAATTAGTGTTTAATATTGATTTGTTTCATTGTTATTTACAGTTATACTCAAGTAATTCTATTTTCAAATTGTTATTGATATTTGAAAATAGAATTAATTGTAAATAAATAGAAAATAGCTAATATTACACGCACGCTTCACTTATAATTATGATTAATTGAAGCGGTTTTTTTGTGTCACAGTCGGCGATGGAGCTGGTGATGTGGAGGGTGGTGGACGCCTGATGGTAAACGCTACCACCGCCCATGAACATTTGGAGAGGCCTAAGGTTCATTGCAGACCTCACGCCTCTACAAATGGATTGCCGACTTTAAATTGGCAAGGGATTAAGAAAGGATTGGCGAGAGGAATAAAAGAAAGGACTGGGAAGGGTAAGGAAAAGGATATGGACCTCAGGTTCCCCCACTCACCGAACGAAACACAGCAGAATGCTATTTCATGCCGGTCTTCTGTGGGGGTGTGGTACATCCCCGGTTCGAGCTGGCCCAATTCGTGCCAAAGCGTGCTCGACTACCACATACATAATCGGTAACACTTTGTATTTCGTTATGTAATACGTTGTTTCATATTATATGGTGTCCATAAAGAATAATCAATATCACTTCATATTATGCATCTTTAAAATTTAATATTTTCCACAAGGTCACAGGTACCCAGAATAGTTTAGTAAAAACCTTTCAACTGGAGCGTACTATAAAACTTTTTCATTAAATCTACCTTGCTCATGCCGTAAATCGGGAAAAATTCAGTTAAGCAGAAGAGTTTTACGACCCCAACGCAATAAAACGGTAAGAAATAATTTTCACGTACGTTTAAAACGGAACACTCGTATAATATCGAGCCGAAACGACCAAAAGCAACATTAACCAAATTGCACACAACAAACATATCAAATAATTGCCCTGGGTACTGCGGTTTGTTGAATTATGCGACCATCATAACTTTTTCAATCTGAACTTCGACAATTAAATTTACTTTCGCGTTGGGATGTACTTGAATGGGTGGGCGTGGATCGGTTGATTTTGCAGTTTGTCTTTTAATCCATCTTTAATTTACATTAAATCGAAAAGAATCGGTAAGGGCGCGTATTATTGAGTTAGGTTGTTCACTTTGCGTTTGTTTTGTTGTTATATTCATGTCCCTATATCAGTGTGGGTACACAATTCAAACAAATAAATAATAATGAGAATAAACTCTACTATAGCATTAATTAACATTCCTCGTTCACTGTTTTCATTACACAATCAACGTAAATAATATTTTTACAAACTGCAAATCTCAAATGCTCAAATACTTACTTCGATACAATACGGTCATGTAATCACTATAAGATAACACAATTTTATTCAAGTCTTGTAAACATAATCTCGCAGTTAGACCGTTAAGGTCTACCTTATAGTAATTTGAAAAATATAATAGATATGGTAATACAATTCTTAAAATAACTTCAGAAGATTTTCAGAAGGCAGCAGCTATCATTAATCTTCGCATTACACATTCATTCACTAAAAACTCACTCACTTGGATTAAGCAGAATTATAAATGAAGTGTCACAAGAAGGCTCACAAAAACTGTGAATAGCACGACCTCAGAATAAAGGGAGTGTATTAATTTTTAAGTGGTAGAAAAAAGGCGCGCGAATTATCGAAATTTCGAGCTTCGCGTAATATATAATAAAAGGAATTTGATTGTATTGTTAAATGCTGTCTTTGTGGAAACGTTGTTTCGTTGAAATTTAATAGATTTATTATAAATAATGTCTACGTGTTTATAATGTTAATAATTTGCTGTAGATCATATGAACATTTTAATTCAAGACCATTCTTAAAAATCTAGGCTATTTAAAATTATTTATCAAAATATTTTATTAAAAACAACAGTTCTTTGGCATGACTGTGACATGACTTTCTTGCGGTTCTTTTTAATAGAAACTGCTTTCTGCTGATGGTAAATGGTAAAGGTATACTATGAATAAAAAGTACTTCTGAAAAAAGTCTAATTGAGTTTGAGTTTGAGTTTGAGTCTTACAATCGAGCCGCGAAACAAAAATACCATTTCCCCAATATGTTATACACTATGTATTTAAATAAATCTCACAGCTTCACGAGTAAATTCAACATCGTATTATCAAAGAGATCGTCCGCAAAAAGGGGAGCGAAGTCTTTGTAGTAAGGACATGCTCACAGCCGCATCTGACAGAAGTCCGATTTGTATGTAGATAAGTGAAATTAGATCGATTTTCCCCGCTCCATGGGTCTTGGTATTAATTGTAATTGTAGTACTTCGTTATACCCACCTACGCATTTGACCTACATCGTTGTAGTTTTCTTGTTCTGCGTCCTTTCTATCTTTCAATTGTGTGTTCTAATTGCTATTTCTCTACCCTTGTGTTCAATAGATATAATATTTTTTATTATATTTATACAACCCTATTGTTCTTGAAAATAGAACGCATATATCGCTTTATTGAAATGCATCTAACATAATCATATTAAAATATTGCTTAAGCTTTTTAATCATTTCTCATTGCAATTTTTTCCTTCCAAATATGTGTGTATACAAACAACTTTCCAAGATGGGAATAGATAGTAATGAGTGCATTTTTTTCAGAACGTGCAAAATACAAATCATTTTGTATCCGCAATTCAATTGAAAGGAATCGAAAGCGAAATCACACAATCAATGCATTTAACTCCCAATCCTTATCCATATTTTCTTCACGAAACTCCAACCCCAAATGAATAATTTAAATTAGGAAATTCAAAGGGAAATAAATACATGAGGTACGAATGCAATACGAATACATAATGGTTTTGAAACGTATAAAATTGGATATAACGGGATAATTTCAATCCCCATCTAACGAGAGCTGCCAGGATAAAAAAGAATGCAAAAACTTGTCTGAACTACGCAACGGGCCTTTGATTCATTACAGTTTTTCGATTAGCTGTGAGCACTGCAGGCTATAAAAAATATATCTGTTTTTACGTAGCAACCATAGCACAGACTGAAATCGTGTTCAAATTTAAAACACGCTACTTTGTTACAAAGATATGGGATATCTCTTCACGGTTTTCATCTGAAACTTACACGTGCTGTGGTTTTGTTTTAATTACATAATGTATAATGTAGTCGGTTTGTATCGGATTAGTCAAGCTTGCTACATTGTGTGGTTACCTATGTTGTTAGTATCTACTGCTATTGAGTGTGTGTCTATGTATTGCTAAGAAGATTAAAAACTATTAATTATGAAAACGTATCTAACAATAAGAAATGTAATTCTACGAAAACCATTTTCTTTTTTCAAATAAACTGTTACTCCATAGACAGTATTATATATTATATATTACATATTACATACTTATTACATGTTTCCATGTAATAAGGTAATTAAATTTGTTCAATGAAGAACCATTCATGATTTTTTCCGGAGAAGGCGTGATTGAATTAATTATGGTGTAACAATACCTGATTTAATGCCAAACTTATCAAATTTATAGTTATCATAACAATATAATGTGCATTTATTTCTCGCATAGTAATTGAAAACGCACATATACTTATATTTGTCTATAATATGTATCTATATGTCGAACTAATCGCCTCAATGTGGGCACAGCGCCGGATATTAAAATCAGATTCCAATTTCCTCAAACATTATCAAACAAGCCAGTCATATAGGTATGACAAAAAGCGCAAATCTGAGAAAAGAAAGAAGAAGAAAAACTTATAACACACAAAATCCATATTTAATCTCATAATAATATAACATAATCTTTTGTCTGAAGTGCATTAAAGAAAAATGTAGCTTATCTGTAAAACTTTAACCAACATTACGGTACGGTACGGTACGGTACTTAATACTTTAAAGGTTAATTTACAATTTTCTGCTACGTATTGTCTTCTTTTCGATAAGGGTGCTGTCGCAGGGATCCTTGTTTGAGATGATATATAAAAATAGCACATAATATAGGTTTTACGTGTGTTTTCGCGTAACGTAATAGGCACCGTATACGTAAATACAATAAATTTTTGTGATTTGTCTTATTCACTCTTAAATGAAAATAGATTTTGCCCATTAAATATTGTCAAAAAATCAGAATATTTAGTAATTGCAGCATTAATTATTATGTTTATACAAGCAATATGTAAGATGAAATTAATAATCCAACAACGTTATAAAAACGAATACAATTGCAATGCTGAGCTAGCTCATTATGAAACAGTCTTGAGTCGTCAAGCAAAGTGGAGTCGACTGCATAAGTCGCATTTGACAAGCCAGCCAGCCCTTTCCAATTTGCGTTCGAATAAATGGAAAGTCGAATCACATAAATGAAAACGCTGGAACAAATTGATTCCTCACTCAAATAGAACCGTGTGGGCGGCCCTGCCTTTATATACTTTTTATATGATCTTCTTATAAACGAGTGTATTTATAAACGTCATATAAATTTAGTCTTGATATGAATTAATTGTAATTAACGACAGCTATCTATGTTTTCTTGTAAATTTATTTTGAGGATTTTCTGAACCAAAGACGTATAATGTCTTTGATTTCACTTGTTCAGTTGGTTGCCTGGAAGAGATCACTTGTAAGTGATAAGGCCGCCTTCTGTGCTGTATGTTTTAGCGAAAGTTTTGTTGTATTTATTTCTGCTGCGTTGACAGCACAATGAAGTGTTTAAAATAAAATAAAATAAATGTCTTTTTTTTTCGATAAAATACAGTAATTTTAGGGTAATCTTACTAACAGAATCAAACAATGCTCATTCATCAACACTCCCAATTATTTTTATTCCTTTTTACGTTTTAGTAGGCTGTATAAAGT
>NC_052113.1:2840831-2898667 GCF_012273895.1 Zerene cesonia | reverse complement strand
GTAATAAATGTTATTTGCAGTTAACAATTTTCTTTTTTCTTTATTACAATATTTATGGCAAGACTAGGTATATAGCAAGACTAAAAGAAAATTTACACGAGCTACTATGAAACTATTAAATTCTTTTGTTTTCAATAATGCATAATAACCAGTACTGTCGATGCAGTAATCTCTAATTACATTAACATTTTGTCGCGTCATATCAATGGAAGAGTTTCTATCTTAGTTATTTAACGATCACAGGCACGTCAAATAGGTGAATGACCCCTGTCATCTTTGTGGATTTTTCCTTAACAGAGCTGCTATCTGTCATATTATCCACTTATCAATTTTCTCGTACCGTATATAACACAAAAATAAGGGTCGTACGTGATCGTCTGGTGGGAACTACGCACGAGTGTTCCTTGTTTAGTGAAGTGATGACAAACACCTAATTGAATTGCCATCTGTGTTGCTATACTGTAGAAAAGATTTATAAACTGAAGCTTATATAAATTTTCTATCTCAAGTGATTTTCCATTTTCGACACGAATGAAGCGTGCTCTATTGGTATATAATATCGCGTGGGAATGTTTTTGAAGGTGAATATAAAGGGCATTTTTCGGATTGTATATTCAATATTGTATGTGTAAATTCAGTACATAATAAGTCTTTTCCTTCTTTGTTTTAACGATGGTATATACGGGTATAATATAGGTAACCACAGGTTATGTGTTCCTTGGATCTTAGCGTTGAATAATTCCTTATTTTTTTGGTTTATTATATCGCTTTTCATATTTTCTTTCCATGTAGAAGTTTTTCGACGTTGAGAATTATAACTGTTTAATGAATAGTATACCTCCTGTTAGTTGAAGCGCTTCTTAACCGGAAAAAGGTGGGCGTTCTCTGAATATTTGTTTATCCCTATAGTTAATTAAGTATTTTTGAAAGTCGTAGTCGCCAATGGATCTGGTCGGTCGCCCGATGCTTTGGAGAGGAATAAGGTCCATTGCAGACCTTACGCCTCGACGCGGACTGGGAAGGGTAAAGAAAAGAATGTTTTTATATTTAATGTGATGTTAGAAGATGATAATGAAGCTTCAAGTAGGAGTTTTCTGGTTAATTTGAAGTAGAAGTACAAATAAATGATTAAACGAAAACCATGTGCCGTGCAAACTATCCATATACGTCACAAACGTTAACAAACCTCGACTATGGAGAATCAAAAAACTAATTACACAAAAGAAGCACACAACGTGACCCTCGCCAGATCTTATTTTGTAAATCATAATAATGTCCGAGTTTGAAAAGGCTCGTCTCAAAACCATTCAATGGCTCTTCACTTAATTGAAAGAGATGCCCGTCAAGGGGTTCATGTCGAGAGAGTTCAGACTAACGTGATACCACTTAGTTGGGAATTGAGTGTGCTGTACAAACTACGGATTAGTGGAACGTTTGAGGGAAAAAGTAATGGACTTAGTTCCATTAAAAATAAATTGTATTGTACAATTGAACGCTATTGTTGCGAGGGAGCAGTTAATTAGTTTAGTTGATTGATAAATAGCAAAAGCGCTGTTGAATTTTCGTGGAAAGAACTGATTCAACGTGGAATGATACTGTTGGACTATTGTGTTAATAGTTTAGTGTTGATGTCAAATTTAAATACGTAATACCTCTATTAATTTATAGTACACGATTTCAATTACGTAATAAGTGGGAAATCTTTTCCGGAAGTTAATAGTATTGATAATTCTATACAACATCATTTTCGAAAATTATAGCGAGTTCTTACTACACAATATTTGAATATTAAATCTCTAATTCTGTCACCTTTGTTCTCAACGCTTAAGTTTGTTTCCTCAGCTCATTGCTCTCATGGTAATTATAGATTTTATTCAACATTTTTTCATGTTGTCGCTCCAGTGGCGCAATTGGTTAGCGCACGGTACTTCTATTTTTTCATGTTATTTAAATATTCAAAACGTCAGTGCCATTACTCACTGCTAACTACAAAGGTGTTAATATACAGCCAGCCCCGCAATGGGTTTATAAAATAGACCAGATTGTTGATAAGCTGACTTACAAGACAGGAAATTTTAGTACCTAGGCGATACAAGGTGAAATTAGTGTAGTGTGCCGTAGCGAGCGCTGAAAACATGAATTGTAAAATAAATTAGTTTTCCCTCGTTTAATGAAAACTCCGAGTTAAGTGAATTAAATACGTTTCACACTTTCACAACACTAGTGTGTGTTTATTTTGCTAGTTTTTTATTGCGCTGAGGGAGTAATAGACTGCTTTTTGAATGAAAAAAAAAAGATATGTTCGTAATTGTTTTGATTATAAAGGTAAAGAGCATAATCGTTAGGTTTTAGATTGACACCTTTTCCTCTGCTTATTACGATTTTTAAAAGAGTAGGTTATATCGTCTTCATTTGAATGATATTGTAAGCTAGAACATTTTTAGTACGGTATTTACAGGCATTATTATATGTGGTATTTACATAAATGACAAACTGTAATTTCATTCATTTGCCAAATTATGGAAATATCATACTTAAATCAAAAGTGAGATTTAATGTACATAATATGTTAACGTTAAATTTATTGTTTAAACTTTTAAAATACTGGTACACTAGAAATTGAGATTGTGACACAAATACCAATATATTTACTGAATACCACATTTGAAACATTATGTGAAATGCCTCGGTTCTTATTACATAACTTTTAGCTCGTTCGCAATTTCACATCAAATTAAAACAGCAGAAGATTCCCGTACGTCGTCTGAAACAATTTAAAAACTATCGGATCACGAGGATTTAGCTCGAATGGCGGACGTTAGGATACAAATTGGTTTTTCTCAGGAACATTAAGCAAATAACCAGTATTCCCCTCACGCAATCTGCTCCTAATGGCCCGTTAAGATGTGACTTAAACAGCTCGATGACTTGTTACTTTTCTAGTCCGATCGAATTAAAATATAGACGTACTGTAAGTCTATGTCTTTTAAAATGGACTTTTATTATCACTAAAACATACCGAAATACATAAATTTCAAATTTAACATCATGATTGATGTATTTTTATTTAAAATTACCTAATAAACAGAATTTTGAACAAAAATGCAGTAATTCAGATAATATTCGTTTAAAAAGTACTGGAGAGTAAAGACCCTCAAAAACAGTTTTAGGGTGGAAACTTGAATGAGAGTTAAGGGTTTTAAAAGGACGTATTCATTTACATTTTATTTGAATTAACGTTTATTTTATTGCAGCGGTAAATACATAGAATATGTAAAAAACTAATTCTAAATAAAAACGTTTTGAGATTTATGACTACGTTAGTTGTTAGTTTACTTACATAAGGTAACAATAATATTTTTACCCAATATTTGGCCGAAAAATGATTTTCCAAATGAATACACCAATGACACATTTTAAAAAGGTTATTTAAAATGATTAAGAATTTCAAAATTAATGTATTATGTGAACATAAGTTGTAGGAGCGTTTTAATAACATAAATCCTTCGTAACATTTGGTAACGTAACCCAGTTATATTTTGAAAGATATAAGGGCGCGATAATCTTATTAATCGTAAGCAATGATCGGGATAATGGGGAATTAATGCACTTCATGAGCTTGCTAAATGGTGTATTAAGGCTAATTTATACCTAAGGTAATGAATCGTGAGCCATCACGGTATAGTTAATTGTTATTATAAGGCAAATAATTAATTCACTCAATTTGCAGTGGGTTACAGATGTTGATAGAAATTTAAGAACGTTAAGCTTATTTTAAAACAGTTTAATAATTTGATGCGTAATTGCGGCTTATTATATAAGTACCTAAGTATGTCATAAAGTCTCAAATTCTTGGATTTTCGCCTATGAAATGACAAAATTCTGTAATCCACGCAAGCGAAGCCGCGGAAGGAAAGCTAATTTTCAAAGAGTATTGCGTATATTATACGTCCGAGAATTAAAATCTCGATGACATGTAACATCTGCATGCAGGCACATAGCCAGCGTTGTGGATTATAGTCTGAACGCTTATAGGAGGCCTGTGTCCCTGCTTGACCATGATGATGATGACTACATACATTCATACGCTAGTTAATGTGGCAAGTTTTTCTACTACATGAAATAAAGCAATTATAGCGTATGTTTTTAAAATAACATAAGCGATGATCAGGGTCAAGAGTGAGGAATCAACGATAAGTCTCTAAAAGAAATATTGAAAATCTCCTCAAAGGTTTTTAGTAAAATATTTCCTTCGAATATACACTCTTATCAATCTTACATTTAATGAGGTATTTCAATGTAGAATTGTGACTAAAAAGGTAATAGATGTGATTGAGGATGCTCAGCTTTCTAAACCCATTCCTGACGTTTAAGGGATTATCCTCTCCGAGCAAGAGTATTAATTTTCAAAGTTACCTTCTTGTTACCTACACGAGAAATCTTGGAGAGCGTGTCCTGTTTCGTGGTTATACGATCTCGTATATCAGATCTTGAGATCTTAACAACATGCTTTCGGATCTTACTTCTCTGGAGTTTATTTTTGTATTTCGAAATTAAAAGGATTTATTAATTTAGACGATTTACGTTCACGTAAATAGGTTATGTTATATTTGCTTTTTCAATTATAGGATTCATGGTTGGTTATAACATTGACAATATATTGATAATTATATTGCATACATATTATTTATATAAATTAAATCAATTATAATCTGTATATTTTATTTCTTTCTAGCTCCGGTATCTTCCGTATTCCTTCACGTAATGGCACGAGAAATAGAGCCATATTTACGTATTTTCTCTCTCTTTTATTTGCAACACATATCGTATTTGTATTGAAAGTAATAACTAACAAATACTAGTCTTTAGAGCATTATACAATTAGGTGCTGAATATGAATAACGAACAAATTTTATAAGCAATATTAAGACCCTAAAGCTGTATTAAAATTACTGTAAGAAATTGTCACATATAGGGAATTATATTCATGACGGACCGAGTTTTATTGTAGAGGGTAATGGGAAGAAAGGGAATGTATCTCGGGTAAGCCCTTGGGAATATTTGAAGATTGTAAAATGTATTCGAACGTATCAAAAGGACTCGTCATCAATTTTCTGGATGGATAAAACCATACGCATAACAATTGTGTTCGAAAACAATGGAATATTGTTAGGTTTACTCATGTGGAAAAACAATTGATTTGTAGTTGCGACATCACTTACATCACTTGTATTTGTATCGGATCGATCGTATACTTTAAGCACAATTTATCTATCTTCAAAGTTAAATCACCAATTGTGTTTCTAAGCGTAAAACTAGAGAACGGCTCCAACGATTTGGCAAATTCTTAGTTCAACTTTTTTGTTAAGACGCAAGGCAGCTTCTTATGGAGAGAAAAACGTACCTCGGGTGAAGCTGGGGCAGACACTAGTTTTTTTAAACGAGTGACTGGGAGATAGCCGACGTTACGGTAACAGACAGTATTAAGGTGCTGACGTGTAATAAAAATAAACATAAACCTTTTAAAAAATTAAATTAAATGATTTCTCGAAGAAGGAATTATATAGTAAATAATTATACCTACAACACGTTAAAAAGTATTTGTACGTGATGTTTTTTTTCTGAATATTTATACCATGAGGTACATTACTTATAAGTAAAAATATTCAGTGATCAAGTGTAGAATCATATTAAAAAGAAGTTTGGAATTTAATAACATATTTTACACTTTAAAATTCCAGCAAGGCAATATGGCGATAGAATACCATACACGAATAGTAATCCGATCTAACCGACCGATTTATCTATCTTAAAGATTCTGCAATTAAGATGCTGATTATTTCTATCCACAGTCCACACGTTTAGTCGTATAGATAGTGAGAAAAAGTTGACCAAACTTTTATATTAACGATGTGTTTCGCAATTAGAAAGTAGAGACAAACCTGGCTTGTTGGACAGAGGTAATTGAGCAGGCGTGAGGTCCCACGGGAGTTTTTAATCCGAACCCCAAGTTTCAGAGACACATTAATGAGGAAATAACATCGAATTACCCAAGCCTATTTCGTTCACAAAGTTAGATTGAATAAAAGGTTGTATTCGAACATTAGTGTCAGAACTTTATGATTTAATTTTATGACTCACCTTGTTTTAATTACGATTCAGACGGGAACATACTTTCGTGAGGTGAGTTTTCTGTTAGATTTATGGGCTTTCGAAAATTTTTAGAGTAACGTTTGATATTAAGAGGCTTTTATGTATAAAGTGAAGGGAGGACGTATCCTAAATACTAATAAATAATGATTTATGTTAAATGACAGATAATTAAAATAAAACGCATATTTGCAATTAGTTTTTATGTAGTAAACTTGTACAACTGAGGTAATTTCATTTTTCAAGTGAAAAATTGTCTTCATGGGAAAACAAAATAAGCTTTCACATTTATTATAAGGTATTTACTTACTTCCCAAATACGTTTAAAGTATTTCGCAGAACAATCAAGCTGAATTTTGACATGATTAATGGAATTTTTAATAAAATAAGCTAACAACTTGTTCTATAATAGCAAACACAAAATATTCACTGCAAACGCAAGGCACCATATTGTTTAAGCCGTAATAACTACAATTATTTCACATAAACACCCCAGCTAAATTCCAGCTCCCTTTATCCCGATACGATTCGCAATTGCTACAAAACCCATATCTACATTTGCTAATGGTATTAAGATGATATACGACGATATAGTAAACAGCTATACGGATTGAACAAAGCCAATTTGTGTAGTTCTCTCGCAAGCTGTAATTTACAGTTGATATTAAAACCGCGGTACCTTCACGTGTCCTGTCGTAAACACTTCGTATACGCTGTGTATTGCTAAATTAGAATAAACTTTGTTGCGAAACTCGAATTCATCATTCTTTACGTCAACTGTCTGATTATATTTATGTTTGTTGTTTATATCGTTTTGGTTAAGTTGGCTTATAGTTTTGTTTAGTGCTTTTTTTGAGTGGTTTCATGCAAGTACTTACCTATATAAAATATAGGTATGTACTATAGTATATATACAATTTCAAATTCTATAATGTACATACAAATTAGTATGTACATTTAATAATTTTTTTTTGAGTGGGAGTAAAAACTACCTAGCTTCCATCTCTATAGAAGTTTTGTAAGAATAATATATCATTAGACATCGTGTGGTTCACGTGGAAAAAAATACTCAGTGAAGTCGATATGCAACTCGTGGCCTTTCTTTTTCTCCCCTGGAATTTAATTTAATAGTTTGAAATACAAAACATTTGATCGTATTTATTCATGAGCGGTTATTGTATTTCATATATGTGATTCATCATTATTATCCTAATATAGGTTTGCGGTCAATTATTGCGGATGTTTATTACTTGTATTCGGTAATATAGTTTTACGACACGCTTGTTTTTCCTGTATATATAGTTATTCTATAGTTTTCCTCATTACGATAATTTCGTTTCAATCTTTGTTGATAATTTAATTTGTTCTTAAGCATAATATTTATTTCATTATGTGCTGTTATTTCCCTGAGTGCTGCTTTGCGTTATGGTTAGTGGATACTTTACAAAAAAACTTATTTATATTTAAATCCTAAGGTAAAATAATAATAAAAAACAATTATAATAAATTGAATGTCTGAAAACTAGTGTCGTTTAGGAACAAAAACTAAGTCCACGAATTGAACGCTGTCGGCATTATTCACGCAAACTCTGTACATTTAGCATCCGAAATTTACTTTTGTTATATTGCGGTAAAACTGGGTTCCAGCACGTACCATTATTACATCCCTATTGTGCACTTGATACCCAAAAAGCTGGAGCAACGTTATGCATAAACTGAACCGAGCGATGTTACCCAGGTGACCTGAGCGCATTTAATTTAATCTAAATAAGCCCGTAGCTTGAAAGACTTAGGGATTGTTTTCCCATGCATAAATGTGAGGTGTCAACTCTTATTAGCTTTGCTGGTAAGCTCCTTATCAGGAAGTGTATGGTGAAGATAAAACGGACCACGCACCACTGGTCCCTATATAGGGATATGCATTCGGACAGTCACGTAGAAAATTAATTTTGAAATGGATTATTCTTGGTGAGAGTAAAAACCTTTTATGACCTTAATATATAAACGTTTTGTGATAATCTGTTTTTTTACATAATTTAATGATAAAAAAGTATTTAATTGTGTAATTTGTTAGTTTTTAATTCTTATCTTATGTCAATATATATTATACATGAAAAACGTTATCATTATAATTAAGAGCGATTATTATAACTTTTACCTCTTGTTTAAACTACAATACTGTAAACGTTGTAGTTTTTAAGGTAAGTTAATAAAATTTGTCCATTTAAAGTGCGTCAAAATCGAGCCTAATGGTATAAGCCTAAGGTAAAAGTGAAGCGGATAAAAGAATGTTAAAAATGCACTTATTAAATTACGATTAAGCTTCTGTTCTCGACTGTATCATTCTGGTATAAAATAGAATATGCCTAGACTCACTTGGCGTGAAATTTGACAGTTTCTGCACTCGCAGATTCTCATTAATTATCTCTCTTTATCGGTCTGACTTGACCAATTTGATAGACATAATTGCGGTGTGCTTTTAAAATGAATAAGAATTTCCATCGTCATTCACTAGGAGTTTTAATTAAGAGCAATTGTTTCATTTTCAATTATTTTTACTTTTAGTAACAGTTTAGTTCCATATTGAATTTAGGAATAATGAAGGTAACTTCTTACCAAATATATAATGCTTCTTGCCAATGATGACAAAAAAAATATATATATGCTATAAAATATAATGCAGTAAAACAAAAATAGCAATTCATTTTATCTAGATTAATAAAAGAAAATTGATTTACACTAGATTTAACTCAAGAGTATCTTTTTTGTTTGTAGGTTATATCTCCACTTGGAATAGGATAAACTGATAAAATTTCATATAAATCAATACTTAAATATAAATGATATATCGATCATCTTCAAACGCCAAATGAATATTTTATACACAAAATGTTTCCAGAATTTATCGAAAGCTCTTCATCGTTTTCAAAAGTATTCCATCCATATCTTGCAATTACTTAGCGTTTAAGGTAAGATATCTGAAATATTACAGATTTATGAATATTCAAATCAGGTAATTCCGCCGGGTAAATAAGATTAATTTGTGTCTTCCTCCGTAACGTGGCTACTTACTGGATTAAGATATTCGATTAGATAGAGTACTATTCGCATTTTGCTCTTTATATTATACCTGCCTTTTGACTGTTTCGTGCTGATAATGTCTGCTTTTGGAAGATCTTTTTTGATCCTCAGTTGTCAGTAAATTTTTTATGATAGGATGGCAGTTGTTTTAAATAAAAATTATGTTTTTTGTATATTTAAAAGAACAACATGTTGTCCACTTGTTAGTAACAAGTCCTGATATAACTATATTAATATGGTACATTCTTTTGTCATTATGTTATACCTGCCCATTCTTTCCTTTACTTTTATATTTTTCTTATATATAAGTTATTTTTATAAGAATAGTTATAATCAACTCGAAAAAGCGTGATTCGCAAAATAGAATAATACAAACGAGCATTATCTCAATATTTTCCAGAGCTGTTTTAAGTCGCATAAATACGATGAAAAGTCAAGTGAAACACGTGCCAGTTTTATTTTATAAAAAGCTAAAAGGAATAAAATTTAAGCTCCTAAGTCTAATGGAGAGATTAAATTATAACTATTAAAGGAATATGTATTATATATCATCATTATCATCATCAGCCCATACGTTCTCACTGCTGGGACATATGCCTCCCATGAGGGTTCAGGCCATAATCCACCACGCTGGCCAAGTGCGGGTTGGCAGTGGCACATGTCATCGAACTTTTAGATTCTTGGATATGCCGGTTTCCTCACGATGTTTTCCTTCACCGTTTTAAGCAGTGGTGATGTTATCACATGTGCAGATAAATTGAAAAAAGTATAAATAAATTGGAATATGTATCCATCAATATAACTTTAAAACGAGTGAAATTAACGTATTTTGGCTGGTAATCAATCCTGCAAACGTTCTCGCGTTCTCGAAAATGTATTTTAGCTGTAGTGATTTTAAAAATAATAAAAGCTGGTTACTTAAGCACATCACTTGGCAAGGGGAAGACGTTGGCTCTCAGTCGTAACGCTTGGATGCTCTGGATTGGAGCCAGTTTCGTTAGTTAATCAATTTCATGCACTTCAGGTGGGAACAAACTTAAATCAGTGCCTTGTTAAGAACTTTTACAGTTGTCACAAGTCATAATTGTACTCTGCTATGAAGCGGTCTATTTTTAACGATTGAGGTGTTTTGATTTTTGGCTTGCGGAGAAATATAGTGGTTTGGTTGTATATTATTCTTAATATTATAAAAAGATCAATAACACCCAAAAAACTATTACAATGGTTTGACTTTGATTTATGATAATTGTTATATATAAATAGAAATTTAGAATACATTACGCAATAGAAATATAGAAACATAGGTTATCCAAGTGCATTTAAGATAATTTATATTTGTAAAAGAGTTATGAAAGCTCGAAAGCATATAAATTACAATTTAAGTGAAATCAAATTCAAGAATATTGTCAATTTATATTGTAAATATCTACATATAGAAAACGTTCTTATTACATTTTCCTAAGCATTCTATTAAAATTATCAAAGTTAAAGGTAAATCTCTTTATTCATCTATTGAACTTGTAACTGAAAGAAAACTTCGACTCATAATGGTCCATTCAATATAATATTTCATCCACTAATCCGTAATAATTAAAATTCTCGCACAATAAATGGAAAACAAAATTGCGGTAATAAGACGAAGTGTACACAAAAGGGCATTAAAAATTAAGAGATTTCGATGGAATTAAACTTTATTTCAGTACGAGCGCGGCTAAATCATAAAGTTTTTTCAGAGTTGCAAAAGGAAACATTCGGAATCAGTACAAAAGGGGACTTCATAAAAATGCCGCAACTCCATTCTGTGTACTGTAATCATCTTCCGTACCCAATTCGGAAACTTTTTTCATCTCTGTTCACATCTGTTCGGCCGGTTTGCGTCTTTCGATTTGAATTACTCTCAAGTCTGGAAAATAGATACTGCCGATTTGAAGTTGATCATTAAAAAAGTTTTATGGGGGTTTTGGATGAATGAGATGATTTAATTAATGGCTTTGAGTGGCGAAAATTGAAGAATTTCAGGCCGAGTGATTTTTACGGTTTTCGCGTTTTGTAGATTTGTTAGTTTAGCAGGAATTTAAGTAAAGAGAGATGGAAGGGTAATATTTGTATAACGTATGGTATGTTTGGGGTGTAAGTTTACTAAAAAAATGTTCTAGCATGTTCTACAGGTACCTACAGGAGTATAACATTATATCTCTATAAGTATTATCTGCTTGGTACTTGTACAACAACAAAAACAGTATATATGTCTTAGTCGGCAATGGAGCTGGTGGGTCACCTGATGGTAAGCGCTACCACCGCTCATCAAAGTTGGAGAGGCATAAGGTCAGATGGCAGACCTTACACATCTACAAATGGATTGCCGACTTACCGGGAAGGGATTAAGATCTAGTTAATACTAGAGAAAAGCAATGGGAAGGGTAAGGAAAAGGATATGGGCCTTCGGCTAACCCACTCACCGAACGAAACAAAATAGCATGCTATTTTTTCACGCCGTATTTTCTGTAGGGGCGTGGTACTTTCCCGGTGCGAGCTGGCCCAATTCATGCCGAAGCGTGCTCGACTCCCACATATTTAACAAAGAGTGAATTAAAGCATTGTGTATATATAATGAAAAGTTGCACATGCATACATCTGTACAATTGTTAGTTGTTAAGTTTTGCAAAATATAATAATTTCTTATAAAACTCTCAAGCTAAAAAAGGAGCAAAAATGTAAGAAGTAGGCCGAACGCAATCCTTATAAACAAATAGTAGGTACATTCAAAAAAGCTTTAAAACATTTCTCAACTATCCCAAGGATTGTTTTGTAAATAAAATAATGCTCAAACAAAAAGGGACCCTAAAACAAAGTTTCGAGTATTTCTTGTTCATACAAAAAAGTTTGAAGGGCGTTTGATACATTTTTATTTGACTGGGCTATTTTATTACGGTCTGGCAAAGAGTTTTCTATTGTTTTATATCCTTGAGAAGGGGCATGTAAAATGAGATACTTGACGCGAGTAGGAATCCTTACGTACAAACTTGCACGTTTATGCAAAATATTTTTAAATGCACAATAGTATCGTAAATGAAAAATTAACATTTGTGTGTATCTGTCTCTTCTTCACGCCTAAACCATTGAATTCATTTGAATAAAATTTGATACAAAGATAGTTTTAGACGCAAGAGATGACAATTGATAGTTTATGTCAGAAATCGCGCGTGAATAGAACTACGGGGGGAAACTATTTTATTGGACTGTCTATTTTTTTCGTTGACTACGCGTGTGAATACATTTATGAAAAACACTTCATCATCATCATCAGCCCATATATGTTCCCACTGCTGGATCACAGGCCTCCTATGAAGGTTTAGGCCTGAGGTCCTCACCACTGAGCCACCACTGCTATATTGCTGGTTATACTGGTTTATGTAGATGTTAAATCGTTTCCGAATGAATAGTAATAATTTACACACATCTACTTCTCTACGAACATTTTTGCATCTATTCTTATATCTTAATCGTACCGTATCGTTTATTTTTACATTTTATTTTACTTGTGGAAAGTATGCTATCGTTTTATGAAAGTACATCTCCCGATAGGGACGCCTCTAGGCATATATACGACTTGAACACAAGTTTTTCGACGAGAGCGACAGGTTGACAATGCTATTGTCAGGTCAAGAACTCTCTAACAATTTCAGCAGTGAATTTTATACGAATTAATGATTTTCATGAATGGTGAATAAGTGATGAGTGTTTTAATAATACGTTCTTAGTCCTATAATACTTGTACTAAAATTATACGTTATTTAACTAATTCGAATTTGAAATATTTTGATTTAAAACATCGAACGTGCAAATCAGTGAAGCAATGAGGGTTTGACTATAAGTGATATTTAACAAACAAATGTACGTATAATGTATGTAATGTACATGAAAAATGATAATTTAAAAAATAACTATGGATAAAATAATCATTTGACAAGCAACCCAACAATCGTATTACTCGATATTTGTTATTCTTTCAGAAATTACAGTTTTTTCAATTGTTTTAATTTGTCAAATACAAAACTATCATTTCAAAAATATCAATATAATTCCGTTTATAAACATTTAAGCTATATCTGTATTCATGTACAAATATGTAAAAATTGTGGTTTGATAAAACATTGGTAGATATAATGTTATATTATGATAAATTATTGAAATATATGTCTAGTATTGTCAGACCGATGTCATTTTATTGGACTGTCGTAGGTATAAAGTGAACGAGAAGTTTTTGTACATGTAATGCTTTTTATCGCTTTATTTTTATTGCTTTATTATTATTAACTGAAATTCCCAAATACAAAGCAGCAATTGCGTTCCACTGTACTTTTTTGGTTATTTATGTTGTAGTTATGAATACCTGAGAGTTTATAGCGTCACAATAATGTAAAACACTGTTATTAGCTTCAGCCAAACGCTCTGTCCTAGCCAGAACCTTAATATTGTTACAATAAATAGCATGGATTGTCGAAATAAAGGAAATGCTCTATAACATCATATAAGCTATGTAAATATACATTACATTATGCATTGATTGGTTACAATTTCGTACGTGCAACGTTACATATCCCGACAAACATCTAGCATTAACAATTAAACTGCCATTTTTGAAATTACTATACATATGAATTCAGTCATTCTATAGAATCGATTCGCTAGTTAAATGTTTAATTCGAGCAAGTAGGTCGCTTAACGTATTCCCGTCTGAAACATTGTGCGATTGGTCGAACGGCGCTGCGAGTGTCTCCTACGTGCCCAGCAAGTTAATGCGATAAGGTAAGAAACTTGATGAAGTAGTGCACTATGGTGGCTTTTATGCTGGTTTTACGGTCTAAGCAAGCTAAATATTTATGTTACAAATTAAGCGGTGTACGTACCTACTACAAGGTGAATTATACGCGCGCTATGAAACCGTGCTCCTTGATTGCTTGCACGGGTGTATGTTGTGAAATGAATTTGTCTTTATTTATTTGCTTGTTTAACATTCGATTTTTAAATCCTTGGTTCAAATTTACTCGTCGAATATCATATTAACCAACCATTACAAAATGTTCTTATAATTCATCTATCTAACAGCAAACCATTCAATAACTTTTAAATTACCTGAATGAGTAAGAATTCAAACAATTTACAAATCCAGACGGAACCTATTACTTTCCTCTCGTAGAAACAATATATTAAAATGTTTATTTTCAGGCATCTTCAATATTGTATTCAAGTTTTGAGGATTGATTTGCGAGTGAGCCCATCTTCGTTAATGGA
This sequence comes from Zerene cesonia, assembly GCF_012273895.1. Classification (NCBI taxonomy): domain Eukaryota; kingdom Metazoa; phylum Arthropoda; class Insecta; order Lepidoptera; family Pieridae; genus Zerene; species Zerene cesonia. Next base: position 2,884,141 of record NC_052113.1, on the reverse strand, counting down.
AGGACCAACGAGTGTCGTCCCCACTCAACCGATGACTTTGTTTAATGTTATGAAAAAGTTTTAACAATTCTTTAAGGATTTTCTCGGAATTGTTTTCCGAATTGTTGTTTCTTGGCCGACTTGGAATCTAATGTACTGTAATAAATTAAATGTAAGGGGACGTTTATTTCTCTTCGTTTATGTATATTTAGTAACGGATTATACAATCTCCGGGAGTAAATGATCAATAGTAAACATCATCCTTTCTTATATCGAACACTTTAACAGCAAACTAACAAAAAAGTTAATTGTGATAGTTTTATAAAAGGATCTTATTAATTTTATCAATCTCTTGATATAATATACATAGCGTACAGAAATTATTTTTAATTAAGCTAACAGTGCATGATAACCTCATGACACAATATGTTGGGTTTATTCAATTTTAAAAGGAGTTAAATAAAAAATTAATCAGTATATTTCTATTTTTTTTGCAAGTCTAGCAACATAACCAATAAACTTTTGTAGGGCTATTTCTATAATTCAGCATGTAACGATAAAATGTTCCCCTCTGTCCGATCCTGAGCTAGATGGTGACGTCCTTTGAGATTTTATATACAACTAGCTGTGCCCCATGGTTTCATCCATGTAAGTCCGTATCCCGTAGGAATATCGGGATAAAAAGTTGCCTATATGTTATTTTATTTGTCCAGCTATCTACGTATCAAATTTTCATGCAACCGATTCAGTAGTTTTTGCGTGAAAGAGCAACAAACACATAGACATTCTTACAAATTTTCGTATTTATAATATTAGTAGAATAATAGGATAGGACAGTTAAATAACAATATTAAAAATTCAAACGAACAAAACTTTTCGTTCTAGGCTTTTAGGTGTTATACAACAGTTACAGATCGGTGTAAGTTAAAAACGTCATAAACCCAAAAACAGACATAACGCATGATTTAGGTGCTCCCAACAATACATCTGCCTCACTTTAGCCCCAAAGTTTGTCCATAAATTGAGTGAATAAATATAATTTACATTGAAGTCGGAGCGTTTTCACTGACACGGGACAGATTAAAAGCTCTTAAATAACGACTGCCGGTCTCGAGTTATCGGTTAGCCAACTGCAGCAAAACTTGCTCCTTGCTGTTTCTTGAAACATAATAAATCTTACCAACTGTCATTGATATTTAGCTCGCGCTTTGCGAGCGCCTCGTTTTCGTTGGCTCCCACAAAAACGGCTAGTAAAATTTTAACTACGTAAATTTTCCTTGAACGAAACTCGTTAGATAACGTAGTTTTGGGTTCTGCGCGGTTATATCGATTTTAGTAGGTATGTTTTTCGAATTCATAATCTTAGTTTAAGTTGTCTTTCGAAAAAATTATATAAAATACTACAATTAAATCCAACTTTGGTAGCAAATTTTATAGTTTAAACAGGCGTTTCTCCAAAAATTATCCTTAGACAAAATTCCAAATGTATGATATAGATTGCAATGCTTAACGTAAAAAAGAAATAAACATAACTCATTTCAAAAGAAAAACCTGAAAAGCGACTCAGACAACAATCCGCATTTACGTAACGTCTCCTAGTCTTCATTAAAACTATTAAAATTTTCATAAAAGTGTCCACATCGCTCATTAGTATTAAAATATTCCATCGCAACACAAGCCTCACCTGGCTCTAATAATCTGCAGACTCATTTCCCGAGTCTAGAAGCGACGTCCCTTAGTTTATTTTAATATCAGCTTTATTTCTTAATATACGTAATTAATTTCGTTAGACGGAACGCCGAGGTATTTTCATGATTAAGCACTTATCTATACGCTGGCGGTCGATTAACTTCATGGCGTTTACGAGACGATGTTTTGTTTACTTTTATGTATTTGAACACTGTATCTATATTTAATTGTTATATTGAAAAATTTGAAGAAAAATCTGTTATTTGCATTGAACGACATTTCAAATCATAAATTTTGAATACATTATACTACAATTACATTTTTGAAATTAATATTTCATGGTTGTGTACCTAAATTTATGTGAGGATGATAACGCACGCATGTTCGTATCAAAAGTAACATTTTTGCAACAATTTTAAATGCTGCTCCACTCTTATCGATCAAAGCATAATGTTAAATAGTTCCTAATTTATTGACCATCATACACAAAAATAATATTGTGGGAGTCGAGGACGCTTCGGTACGAATTGGGCCAGTTCGCACCGTGGAAGTACCACACCACCACAGAAAACCGTTTACCGTAGTTACCAAAAGATAGTTTATCATAGACCGTTGTTTTTCCTACGGTGCGTGGGGGGGTGGGAAGCCCATTTCGATTTCCCTTCCCAGTCCATTCCTTCTTTCCAGTCGTCAATCCTTTCCTTTTACATTACCCTTTAAAAGGGGTTAGGACATTCGCAGAGGCACTACCTCTGCGAATGTTTATGGGCGGTGGTGATCGCTTACCATCAGGCGGTCAGTTGTTCATATGACATAAAACAAAACAAACATTCAATTGGAACCAGTGGCCGAGATTTCATTAAACCAACTAATCACCCACACAAAATTAGGATAGATGTATACAAATTAAAGCACGTTTTTATTTTTTTATTTTTATTTTATGGCAGTAAAGATTTCCTATCCTAGTCCGAGGATTAAAATATAAATAATGGCAATATCAAAGATGAAAAGCTAGATATCCCTAGACATTTTGTGACCACTCGTAATCTCTTCGAAGTTTAGGTATAAAAAGGATTTTATTACATCTTTCATACAATATTCGTGATAAAGTGGTAAGTCAACATTGGAACGTTGTCTGAAATTTCTGAATGAATTTATATATATATATATATATATATATATATATATATATATATAATTGGAATCTCGGAATCGGCTCCAACGATTTTCATGAAATTTAGTATATAGGGAGTTTCGGGGGCGATAAATCGATCTAGCTAGGAATTTTTTTTAGAAAATGTCATATTCGTGTTTTATTCGTGTTTTTTTTTTCCTGACATCTATTGGTGAATAATAATACTATTTTGCTTCGTAGATAGCTGGACAACTGAAATAACACATAGGCACTTTTTATACCGATATTCCTACGGGATACGGACTTACGCGGTTTCAACCGCGGGTTACAGCTAGTGTTATTTATTTTAGAAGTTGTAACTTTATTTTGATATCATTAGTTTCAAAAAGTAAATAAAATCGTAGTGTAGGTATATTTTATCACAATGTGCATTTTTAAGGGATGATTGATCTCTTAAATTGAAGTTTTTTTTATATATTCTACGTATATATAGAAATATAAAACATAAATATAGTATTATATTAATGTTTAATTTTCTAAGAACCTTTGAAGAATATTTCGAACAAAAAATAAGAAGTTTCGGAATTGGGTCAGTACAGGCTAGCATTATATTATCTGTGGTACTGGCTAATCTATGCGCATAGATTAGCCCCTACGTTCAACCCAACATATGAAGAAAATGTCTCATTATTACTGCCATAGTAATAATGCTATCGTAAAGATAATCCAGTATTTTTCCAATGTCGTTACGTAGGCACCTAATCTTAGATAGAGTTAAGTCCGAGCAACCCTCAAATTAATTGAAACGAAGACGATGAGGACTGTATTAATTAAAACACTTGATTTTGGCCTTCAATTGCTTCGCTGGGTACCTTTTTAATTAAAATTACTCAATCTGAATAAATACTATAGGCAATTTTGTATTTCAATGGATAAAGGGTGTTTTGTTGCGATTGTTAGATTTAAATAAAAATTGAGTTTTGATTTGCAATCATATCATAATTTGGTGGATTGGAACTTATTAGCTGCATAGTTTTGTTGGTGCTACAACTTTCTTTATAATTAACTTATACTGTAACTAGCTGCGACCCGCGGTTTCACCCGCATAAGTCTGTATCCCGTAGGAATATCGAAATAAAAAGTTGTCTATATGTCACCAAATTTCATTGCAATAGGTTCAGTAGTTTTTGTGTGAAAGAGTAGCAAACATACACACATCCTTACAAACTTTCGCATATATAATATTAGTTGGAAGTAGGATAGTAAGATTAAATATTATTTATTCGAATAACGTTTAATGAATTTTGCAGTAAAATAAGTGAAATGAAATGAAATGAAATGAAATGAAATGAAATGAAATGAAATGAAATGAATGAAATGAAATGAAATTCTTTATTGCTTATAAAAAACAAAACAAGGAAAAAACTGAACGACATTAAATAAGCAAAAGGCGGCCTTATGCTAGGTAGCGATCTCTACCAGGCAACCCTTAAAGTAAAAGGAAAAAAAAGAATATATAAAATAGAAGGTGAGCAAAAATAAGGCAATTTAGAAAAATTTGGCGATGGTATTTAAATACATACATATTATATACATACAAACATACACACATACCTACATAATTAACATATAAATATATATAAACAGATTTATGATAAGTTTAAATACACAAAAATGAAATAACACAATAAAATACATATAATACACATAACATATAACTATATACATAGACTACAGATTCAACACATCAAGATTAATATTAAGTATAGATGAAAGACAGCAAAATTAGGTAACAAATGATGAAAGAGACATAAAATGGTTTTTTAGTAAAATTTTAAAAGAATGTAAATTAAGTGTTTGTTTGTCTTTTCTTTTTTCCATTTTTGTGTCTGTGGCATCGGTTTAGCTGAAGAGAATTCTGCCATAGCCACGTCTGTATTCTATTCTGTTTGATTTTAACATACTACTTCAAATATATTGTACCTATGTTGGCGGAATGGAGTGGTATTGTCATCGAGAATAAGATGAAGAATATTTCACTTTTAAATGATATGTTACAATGAGAAACATACTTATTACGCACATCCTTTGGCGGCAATGAAAATCATTACATTATACCCATAATTACTGTATTATAAATGCGTAACTGTGGTTGTCTGTTTATTTTTTCTTTCAAATCGTAACGATATAATTTCTACGTCTGGAGATAGAAGGGTAGATAGTGACATAGAAAACTTTTTACCGTGCCGAAACATGGGCATTTTCTTTAGCTATGCGTGCAAAGCCACAGGCGGAACGTTAGTACTACAAATTTAAACTAAATCTCTAATCAAGTTTAAAATTATATCCTAAGCAACCTTGACTCTTTTGGAGGAAATATTTCAATGAAAAACTATACCAATACTGGATTGAAATTTTTCTAATAGCATTTGAATGCTATAACTCAGAAATTAAAAACTAAATACCATTTAAAAGTGTACCATTTAATGTGTAAAAGGATGAAATAAAGTCGAGGCGTCCATCGACGTTTGCGAAACGATGTTTTTTTAAAACTATAAAAGGCTCGATCGAAAATAGCGCGCTGATTGGACGTGGAAACCATGTAAATTGACAATTAACAGGTCTGTGAGTTAGTGCAATCCGCACTGCGTTGGGAAAAAAACGTCTGGCGAGTGTATTTCTGTTCTGAAGCTTAAATTAGCACAAAATGCACTCTAGCGGTTTGCTTAATGCATTTGTCGCTATTTCAGAAATGTTTTCCTTTGTGTTAAGCGTTTAATATTAGTTTGCGAGATTTCTAGCTTGTTCATTGAAGCATTGGTTTGAAATGTTGTGTATCCACTTGCAATTGACATGACGTTATTCGTTTTCTAAAAAACTTTATACGTCCTCGATATCTCATTAAAAATTTTAACGGTTTTATTCCATGATTTTATTCAATTAATAACCAAAAAAAGTACTACATTACGATTTTTAAGAATGCAATGAGTTCAAACTTATAAAAACATAATATAAATCAGTCAAGGACGAATTGGACTCGCTCTACTAAAGATTCCCTACAAATACTTAACACAATACCCAAATAAAGCTAGAGAGCAAATGAAAATATAATTGTCACCCATCCAATTTATGAAAGTGCCAACCGTTGCTGTACCTCGTTTGTTTATTATTTGTTGTTATGGCAACAGATAAACATAATCTTTGACATTTTTAACTGTAGCTATATCTATATTTGCAACATTTTTCATTTGGCCATCATTATCAGCCCATTCATGCTCGCCCGGTCTCGAACCCCGACTTATCGACTTTGAAGTCCGAGGTTCGCACCACTCAGCCACCACTTCTTTTCATTTGGTGTGGTATATTAAATTGTCAAATAAATAAATAAATAACCATTTATGAACCTGGTGACAGACAGACAAACAAATACACAGAAACCAAAATCTCAGTAATAGGGTCCAGTTTCATCCTTTGGGTGTGCAACTTCAACAGATGTGTTATCATATTAATTACAGTAATTAAATAGTACTACCGCTGATAGAAATAGTTACATACAATTTTTCTTATATATAATTTATTTTCGATATCGTATCGTACGTGTTAGTACAGTACTGTCAATACGATACCGAAATAGAACTAAAGTTACGTGTTAGTTAAGTGTTCCACCATCACTATTAGACAATTCAATTTCACCTTAATCCATTCCAGTGTAGTTGACCCATGAATTGCTATATCCATAGGTATCATAATAGCTTGGACATTTCCACTGACTTTCCTTTTACGATAATTGCTAGACCTTCTGGTGCTTTGTAAACGTATCAAAGATTATGATTGTTGTTTGCCAAACTCTCAGTCCGTCCTGTTTTGGCATTGTTTGTTCCACTTGGCGAAAAATTTAAACGTCATATTGGAATAAAAGTGAATTCAAATTTGTCTAATTTACTAGATTGTCAGGTGATTTTAATGTATTTCACAATATTTTAATTTTGAATTGCTTACTTACTGTAAGCACTATAAAAACACTTTATTCAACGCACATAAATGACGATGAAAGGAAAAAAGAAAACATTTATAACGTTAAATAGCCGGCTTTAACAATTATAAGTGATATCTGCCAGGCTACCTTGGGATATGATATAATATAGTTTAAAATTAGAGTAGGTGGTGTTCAAATTCAATGATGGAATAAAAAATAACTTAATCTTAACAAAAACATGATAATTAAACAAAAATACAGAAATAATAAAAACTAAATAAAATAGTGATAAACTAGCATAATTATTAGACGGTGGAATGCCACAGTCTACTAAACTAAAACTAATAAGCTTGAGATTAGTTTAGTTCAATGTATTGTGTATAGTGATTTAACTCCACCCTTATGTGTTTTATTTTTATATTTGACTTAACATAATCTGTGGAAAATGCCATAAAAACATTTTTAAATTAGTGTTCTTAACAAGAATATCAGCTTAAAAAACATTACAAAGAGCAATAACATAAAAAATTGTATTTTAATTACTTCACTCACTGTTTGAAATATCACACCATTGACTGCTTTGTCACACACGAACTGTTGATTCTCAGAATTTTGAAATCTCGTTGTTAAAGTGCATTTTGGTTTCTTTGATTTCGTATATGTCAGGATTAATCAAACAATGTTTTGAGAGGAAAATCCGTTTAAAAACGCTGAGAACAGCGTGGATGGTAGGAGAGAAAATGGGAATAAATTAAATTTCCGCCAGCAGGAAGTCTCAAAGGGCCCCTCAATAGCCGCAATATCTTAACGGGTTTGGTGAGTCCGGCCCGTCTTTTCTTTTCATTCTGTTTAAAGCTGATCACATTTTTCTATATTTTTTCATCGGTTGTGTGTGAGTATTTTTAGTTTATCCTTGTTTGTTTATATAAATTCCTTTAAAGTATTACTAAATAAGATCTTTACGTTACGTATTTAATTTAAAATATGTTTTTGTGTTATTGTGAGTTATTTTAATCATCATCATCAGCTCATAATGTTCCCGCAGTGACACAGTCCTCCTTTTAGAGGTTCATGCTGTCTAAGAGCGGGTTGGCAGATGTCACATGTCGCCGGGCTTTGGAATATTTAACATGAATGTTTCCTCATGATATTTTCCACCGTTTCGTATGTTAATAAAAGAACCATATTTTAAATAGTTGAATATATCGCTTTTCGAGTCATTAATATATAGAAAGAAAATGTATAATTGTATGAAAATGTATAAATGTATAATGTATCACATTTCACACAGTGGTCGTAAACACACAAATTAAACATAGAGTTTGAATTTGAGTTAGATACACATACGTTTAAAGTTTATTTACGTCCGCATAATTGGACAGCCATTGTCATCTAAAGCTTATTTATACAAATTTTAAAGCAAATATTACCTTAATTGCAAGTCGAAGACCATAAATATACTGCCTACAGCTACTCATTCTATTAAAATTTCGCAAGTATACAGATATACCACTTAAGACGAGCTGAATCCGCGATGGCTCACGCTTTTCAGAAGGAAAAAAGACATTTCCTAACATCGCAAGTCCCATTTCGACTCGTTTCCTCCATGTAGCCGTCCAAAAGGTCCGGTAAGTGGCACGTCAAAAGAATAGTCGTTAATGCCCGAACCGAAATGGTGAATAGGCGCTTTATTACGCCTTTCAGTGAGCTTAAATTTTAGGACTTTTCGGTTTTATTAGCTGGATACTAGTTGGCGAATCCACATAATCTCTTGAATGTATAAATGGTTGAAAGTAATTTCAATTGAGCTGAAGGGTAAATCTTTACCAATGTTAGTATTCCAACCGATTGCAAAAACTGTTTAGTGTTTTACGTAAGATTGTTTTTAAGTTACATTTTTATATTATACTAAAAATAATTCGTATGACCTAATACTAGAACTATGAGATATATGCTGTTTGTGAGTTATTACATTGAATACGAATCTTTCAAGATTGCAAATTTTTTTTATATAATTATTAAATTTAAAGCGTACTAATATGAGGGTACTACCATGTAAAGGCCCTTAATTATTCACGTACTCGAAGTTAAATAATTTTATCGCTTAAAAGCGAGTGCTACGTATATACTCGTAATAATCACTGACTTCTATCAAAGGTCGTTAGATACTCACAAGATAGCCTGTGAATATAAAATAATATTGCAGATTTCTATAATATAAACGAAAGTTTTAGTTGCAATATGTGAAACTTTAATACATACCTTTAAAAATATTTTTTTCACATAAAATCTAAAACCGAATATTCATAGCTCTTTGTAAGTACATAAATGCTATTTTACAAACAATAATTCCTTGGACTTGTTTTTTACTTGCCATACAAAAACTTTATGATTATTATCTTTAATTCAGTTTAATTTGCGTTTAATTTAATATATTTTTTTCTTTTTTCAGTTCAGATTTACAGAAAAAAATATATATATTAAACAAAATACAAAACATTCACTACTTGAAAGTTCGAATGGACATTTCAATGAAAAATGATAATAACAAATTCGTCAAGGTATACAACATCTGCTTACAACGGGAAACATACAACTAACGTGTATTTAATAAGAATATTATCAGTCATTGTAATATACCGAATGGACTTATTGATCGGTGTCTTATATCGAGTAGGAGTAATTAATCAGCATTAATTGTATTACGCTAATGGTAACTTGCGTTCATTATTCTTTCATTTAACTGCTTGACCGATTTATCTTATTTCCTTCGGCAAAGGCGCTCTATTAAAAATCGCAGAGATATATAAATATCTATTTCACGCATGTATTTATAATCCATTATACTTGTAGTCTTGAACTTTATGAACTCATAATATACCTGTATAAATTACGTGCCGCATTTATCCGCAATGAACTCCTAAACTGCTCAATCGATTTTAATCAAATTTGCACGTCATGTCCAGTTTGATCCAATTTAAAAGATATGTCAGTCTATATTATTTAAATTACGATAAATGATTACATGGGCGGAGCCGGGGCGTGCAGCTAGTGAATATATATTTTCATTTCAATATTTTTTATCTTAAATTTTCATTTGTTTGTACACATACGAGCCATAGCTTTAGCACTTTAACATCGTTCTTCAATTTATATAAAGCTCCGATATTATAGGTTATCTAGATACAAGAATTGTGTCATCGATATGTTTTTTATAGTTAAATAAATAGACACTTACTAGCCTCAGGGTTATAAAACTCCACCAATAATTTCGATAGAGAGCCCATCTTACCTATTGCAAAATTTGTGATGAAAATAGTTTCTGTCTAACGATCACACAAAGTAAGACTGTATTAATTATTACTCAGTACAATTACGATGCTATTTGTATAATACATATATCGTTACAACCACACTGGTTGTAACGATATATGTATTCATACAATTGTGGTGCAGATCAAACAGGGATTGGTAACCGTATACGAACGCCTTTGTTATATGTATAAGGGGTATTTCCGCAATTTAATTGTAGTAATATACCTTGGAGGCATTCAGTGAATTTAATAGAGGTCTATACAAACTGACCTGAGCAGGAAGATGATTGATATCTCTAATAATGGTCCCTTCGTTTCAAAAGATATTATTTATGGATGTGCTCTTAGAAATAGATTACCCCCCACTTGCCAGGATATCAATATATAATGGAAGTAGAAATATGTGTTACCTTCTTAAATTATTAATTTTTTTCTGAATTAACTTATTAATTCAGATCAAAGACATTACCTGTATAAATTGCGTTTTACAAGCTCTTTGTAATATATAAATCCTGCGTAACAACTGTTACTGAATAATTTTTTTATTTGTAAGATTTGAGCGAGCTAAGATGTATTTTTGAATGCATCGGAATCAACGGCGTCGTAAACGAAGTTAATAAGTGCGGCGGTAGGTCTAGTCTATACTAATATTATAAAGAGGAAAACTTTGTTTGTTTGGTTGTAATGCATAGGCTCAAAAACTACTGGACCGATTTTAAAAATTCTTTCACCATTCGAAAGCTACATTATCCACGAGTAACATAGGCTATATTTTATTTTGGAAAAAAATAGGGTTCCGTAAAATATTTTCGGTTAACTGAAAAAAATCAACCAATGAAGTTACTTATTTTGCGTACGCTGCCTAAACTACAAAAGATAGAACCATAAAATGTTAGAATTAATTGTAGATCTTATAAATATCTACAAAAAAGTCCGCGACACACTATACCTATCTATGTCGAGTGAGGCACAACAACCAAATTTTTATTTAAAAATCTTGAATTTTTTTTGGACTACATTTCAACGCGTTTATTTTACTCATCCTATTAATCTTTATCAAAATAAATTATTTCATCAATAAGTACAGTTTATTTTGATAATACTTGGTCTTTGAATGATTAAAATTGGACGTTTCGTTTTGAAATTGAGGTGAAATTAAAATATTACGTTTTCCGCTGCACGGCCCGTTGCGAAGTGGGCGTCGATAAACTGCTTTCGCGTGAAAGAGCATCTTACAAACATCCATATATTCATCCATACCTAAAAACTTTCACGTTCATAATCTTAGCAGGATCTGGCTGTAGACGTACCACGGGCGAAGCCGGGGCGGACCGCTAGTATTATATAATTTCTTCACCATCGGTTTGAGGTTTTCCTAATCAATGTTACTTTAAGAAACGTCAAATTAGACAGTGGTACAATTCAAAGCGCTACCTAATTTGAATGAATATAAAATGAAGATCATGTCTTACGTCATTCACTTCGAGTGTCGTCATAAATCAGAATATCGTGATTTATGACTGTGAGAATTATTTAAAACTTTCGGTGGTTTAATATTAGATTGTATTAACGAAACCACACAATACTATAAAGAATCATAGTTTCTGACTAAAAAAAAATTGAAAGAAGTTGAGATGTCTTTATCATGAACAAATTATGAATCTTTATCAACATTTTGATATTATGTGAAGTACGCGTAGTACAAAAGCAAAAAAAAAAAAAAATACGTTAGAAATTACGTTGCGAAGTTGCCTGATAGTCTCATCTCTAATAAACTCGATGTTGTATTGCGAGGGTCAGCGGTGAATAATTTTCATGTGTGATAAAGTTCCATGTGTAAATAATTACCAATGGCCATGGTTATACAGTTCAGTGCAATATAAACACATGCAGTTCAATGACATTTATAATATTACAGTTTGCTGAGAATGATAGTTAATTGTAATTAAAAAGATATATCCTAGTAATGGCTTTCGTAAATTTTCCGAATTATTGTTAATACAATAAACCAAACAAATCAATAGAAATGGAACATAATTGCTAAAAGCAGAACTTGAAAACGTTATGATAATTAGTAAAATTTGCTGGCGAAATCAGATCTAACGTATTGGTACACCCTTCGTAAATTGTTCGGCCCTTAATGAAAAAACTTTTGTATATTTCAATTAGGGACCTCCGTAGCTGTAATTTTCGAACGTTAACGAGCTAAATTTTATCGAAAATTAATTGCGACATCTTCATTGAGAAGTTCCCAATCCACTCTGATATCCGAAATTTCTTGCGAACTTTGACAATGCAGTGTCTGTTTATAACAAATTATTTATCACACACACACAAAAAAAAGCAGTGGTGGCTCAGTGGTGAGAACCTCGGACTTCAAAATCGATAAGTCGAGGTTCGAGACCGGGGCGAGCGTGTAGGAAATAAATTGATTTTTCAATTTATCTGCACATGTGGATAACATCACCACTGCTTAAAACGGTGAAGGAAAACATCGTGAGGAAACCGGCATGTCCAAGAATCAAAAAAGTTCGACGACATGCGACATCTGCCAACCCGCACTTGGCCAGCGTGGTGGATTATGGCCTAAACCCTCATAGGAGGCCTATGTCCCAGCAGTGGGACCATATACGGGCTGATGATGATGATTTATCACTTAATTCTGGATATAAATAGCAACAAGTTGTTAAATATATACATTGATTATTATATATGATGTTAGTTGAAGTATAAATTCTCAAATTCAAACATTTATATATTCATATAGACTTCTTCTAGAAGCACTTTTGAATCGTTTCGAATTCGGATATCAGTTTATACACACAAGAGAGAAGAAAACTCTGTAGTTGCATTTTTTAATGTCCATAATTCTAAGTTTTTCAACGTCCTTGACGACTATATAAAAATTAAAACACAGAGCCTATTGACCGCCTCCTTGGTAGAGTGGTTAACGCGTGAGCGTAGAACCGAGGGGTCCTAGGTTCGACTCCCGGTGGAGACGCACAAAAAATTAAAGTCTCGGTCTGGCAGGACACAGAAGGCTGATCACCTACTTGTCCATAAAAAAAAATCAATCCACTGATTCACTAAACAGATCTATATTATCTGCCCCATACCTCAGTAGGGGACACGGGACTTAAAAAAAAAAAAATACACAGAGCCCTGAAAATACAAATTAATTATTATCTACGTTAAAGTTATTTCGTTATGTTTACAAAACTGTTCTATAGATTTTTAAATGGATATATCCGAAAGAAGGCACGATCCGAGCTCATAAATAAATAAATAAATAAATATTTCAGACTTAAGCGGTTTAAAAGTTATACGGCAATCAGTTACTGAGTGTAGTAATGAGTGAATTTGAGCGTTGCTTTATGGACTATGATTTCAAAGAATATGCAATTCTATAGCAGGAGATCTTATTGTCTATTCAAAAGGTTTTATAACTAAAATTAATAACAATAATGTAAAATAGAAATTTACGATAACATTAAATTTAAATACAGTTCATATATGAGTTAACATAACTTAATAGATCGGTAAGTAAACATTTTAATTTTAAGCACATAACATATAAAACCTAAGCATACCCTGGTCGCAGTGCAGTATCTTAGAAAAGTCATTGCCCCGATAGAACATATGCAGACTCCGTACTTTACCCGTCAAATAACTTATTTAACTTATCTAGTCACACCTGCTCTCTCTACGCCAACTTGTCCGATATGAATTAATATTTCAGTCAAATTCTGTATTCATGTGAACTTTTCAACTTAACACGGTAGATTACTTATTGATACTTAGATTTAAGTTGTTTAATATAAAGCTCTTTATAATGAGTCAGGTTTATGTAAGCATAAAGGTTGTTCTTGTTTCCAGTGCTATAAAGTTTATATTTTTAATCTTTTATGACATTCACTATTTACTTATAAGCCGTTTAATGTTAAGTTGTTGCAGGTACTTAAACTTTTACCTTCTTTTTCTTTTTTACATATTATATTCGCTATATAACATTTGTTTATAAGATAAAAAGCAAACATAATGTAAAGAACAAAAAAATATTACATGAAATATTCTCCTGTATTCGTATTACTGTGTCATATGTTTTGTTGTATTCATTTCGTTAAAAGAATTTGCAATCGTAAATATAAAAACACGTAACTGAAGAACATCTTCTGTAATTTGACAAAAATAATTTCTATAATTACAACATAATGCGGCTGTTGTATTTGTTTTCTTAAAGAGATGAACCAAATCTCTTAAATTCAAATCATCGTTAGGGATTACAAGTTTAAATCGCTTCGCTGTAGAGCGATATGTATTACAAGCGAAAATGCCCATGTGTGAGTGATTAAGCATCGATGTGTTTGTCATTTACAACCCGAAAAATGTTACTTTCCCGCTTCCTCTTACGGGCGTTTAGTGAGAGTGTGTTAGTGTGCGTGGGTATAGACGTCGTTTAAGCTAGGGTTCGCTAGTGGTTGTGCGCGATCCGGGTTTCGTAGCCCCCGCCAGTAGCCAGCCGCTTGTAGAGGCACTACGACGTGTCTACGTTGTAGCTACCATCTCTACGTCTTCGGACAATAGAGCCGGCGAACGTATCGTTTTGTTATTTTTGTCATGTGAAAAGGTTTTGTGACTATCGGAGACATAATGCTGAAAGATCACCTTGTGAATAACGACTTGATACGTGCCACTACCGGGAACTTTAACAATAGTTTACATTAAGTTGTCAATTCATATTGGACGATTAGTGTGCGACAAATAGAGGCGTTTAATAATATTTAGACGGATTATCTTAATGCTTCTATGTGACATTACAGTGTGTGTGAAACTTAATTAATTAGGACTGTTGAAGCGAGTGCTTATGGAATTACGTAAAAAGTGGCTATAAGGTAATTAATATTATTCTTCCAATATGTTAAATGTTTGTAATTATATTCCTATTCAAAATTTAATCTAGTATTTAATAACGGTTCACCAGCAGTACGTTGGATATTGAATGTCCACCACAATATTGAATTCATATTAAATATTGTTGATATGTGTGAATATTTGAATGGGATTATGACACGGTATCGAAAAAATCATTAATTTTTACAATTTTAAAGCTCATTACATCTAAAACCACTATGCAGTTTATTTAATTTTAAATCGTTATTCAAACCTTTTATGTAATATGTGGCTGCTAGATTTACTGACCTGAATTAAAGATAACTTCATTGTGACAAACTTCTAATCTAGGTTACTTTTATTTAATGAAAAAGCAGTTTTGACTCAATCGTTACGACCTTGGATTTAAATTGAAAAGTCGGAGGTTCGAGACCAGGCAGCGTGCAGGATACAAATTGATTTTTATGATGCAGGATATCATTGAATATATCTGCACGTTATCCACCTCACCACTGATTTAAAAGTTGAAGGAAAAATCTTGAGGAAACTGGCATGTCCAAGAATCAAAAGTTCGACGACATGTGACATCTGACAAACCGCACTTGGCCAGCTGTGTCTTTGCAGTGGGAATAAATATGGGCTCATAATGACGATGACGATTTATTTAAAAACGGGGTCCCTAAGTATTTTGATGACATTTTAAGACAATGGATTCCAGCAATTGATAGGAAGTCTTGTTAAAGACATTCTATCAATTCCAGGTATCGATAGGAAGTCTTGTTAAAGACTTTCTATCAATAACATATTAAATATGTATTTGGTTATTCTCCACGCATATCCAGGGAGGGTGAAGGTCTTATTTAAGATAGAAGACCAGAATATTTACACTCGACATCCAACTGCGAACCTTCTCATTGCAATGCTAGTTGTCTCTCCATTTTCCCCGGGAAACTAGATAATATTTGGGAGAATAGTTGATGACCAGAACTAATATATTACAATGAGATGATTTGATGTTTTTATTCCGACAAACGTTCCAGTGGGAATTAATTTCCATAAATTATTTTAGGCGTGAACGAAAATGAAAAGTCATGTGGTGTTTATTATTAGAAGATTTATGCACAATTCCATTAACCAATCAAAATGTTTTTATAACAATTGACAAGGATCAAAATAAGTGGAATAAAAATGCCAAAAATAAAAAACTTAAGTCATATTTTTGTAATCTGTAATTAACAGACTTAAACAAAAATATTCGAGTTTGAAATTGACGAGGCTTTTGATAGTGAGACACTAAGAATTATCTATTTGCCTGTGGGATTATAACTCGGTGATTGAAGGGTCCGTATAATAAAGGACCGCCTTAACTGAAGTATCTTAAAATCCCTGTAATATTAGTTTTCTTTCGAGTACTTTATTTAGCCAGATGTCATAATCTTCGTAGAAACATTCGTATTTGGACACGCAAATAGAGACAGAAATGTAATTTTTTGATAAAATTATACAAGTGGTCTTTGAACTAGCGTAAAAACTAATTGTGCGCCCAGGTTCCTGTTACTAAACTTAATGGAGCAGGATTTAATTGGAATGTTAGTTAAAGTATCATATTGTAACACTCTCATTTGATATTACGAATTTTTGCATTATTAAGCGATACGTATCTATTTACAATAATTCAAATGTATAAAAAATACTCTTAACAACCTTAATCCATTACGAATAAGGTGATTACCATATTATATATACTATCAATTATGTATACTAGTACAACTACGTAAAAGTAAACTTACAGTTGCATTAACATAATATTTTAAATCAAGAACGGAGCAATAATCGTAATATTTTTGTAATATTATGCGCAACGCTATAGGTTCATCTTATACTTACATAAGCATAAAAAATTATATGCGCTCTGTGCCAAAGTGCACTATATTTTTCTGGTCAGACCTACCGACACATACTAAACGAATCTTTCATTGTCGTTGTTCCGAACTAGGTTCAGATGTAGGCAGTTTGCCAGAAAACCTGAAATCTTTGAAATAACAAACAAATTCCGAGACCGCATCCAATGGAGTTAGCAAACAAGTTAGCGTTGGCAAACATATTTTATAAAATGTTTTTCTTAAAAATTGAATGAGCGTTGATTTTCTTTGGACACAGACCGCTCCGCCCTGTACTGGATACATAATTTTTATTTGTTTGTTGTCAATGTTCTAGTTTCAGTATTCTTTGCATCTATTTTAATGTTTCCTCCAATAAATTCTGCAATATTACAATCAATCAGTTCCTTAAGGGTAGATAGGTAATATATTTTTTTTCATTTTAACTTAGTATTTTTGTATTTTCTTAGAATTAGAATAGAAATTGTACCGTCTTTATTAGAATAGAATTAGGGAAGTAAATTTTTTGTTGTTTATTTACAGAGCCATCCGTGATAGAACAAAATATGTCGAAATCAATTCAGTATCGATTCAGTAAATTGAAAAAAAAACTGACAAATTTCATGTAGTACTTTTAATTGAAATCACGAAAAACTGTGTATGCCTAAATTATTTTAATAATATAATAATACGCAATGTTCTATAACATCAAAACATACGTATTTCATCCATTTTTTTCTAAAAACTTTTTGTGATATCTAGAAGCTCAAAGAGACCTTATATCATTACGATTTAAATTAAAGACCTACGCTTTATTTAGGTCATGCAAATGTTACGAATTTATCGAAATTCAATTTAGCGATTCAATATTTTATTCGCACCTTATTGGTATGTCTACAGTTAATATCGAATTCGATATCTCTTCTATTCATTACGCAGAACACAATTCAAATTTCAATAACAACGTTGAAACTTTGGAAGATTGATAGCGAACTTTATTTAATGACATTTGAAATAACTTTGTACATCTATACAGATAACATAAAGCTGAAGAGTTTGTTATGTTTTAATGTACTAATCACAAAACTACTGGACCCATTTCAATAAATCTTTCATCGTTAGTTCGTTCCATATGTGCGCGATATAAACTATATGAGAAAAACGGGTAAAGCCGCGTTGGATTGCTAGTTCTACTTATATTACTTTACACAGGGGTTCATCATGATGAATAGAAATTGGAAATATTTATATAAATACGTGAAACAAAACCACTATATCATTTTTAACGAAAATTTCGAAGATGTAGGGGTACGAAATGTAACACACATACTTTGTTAGGAGATGTAGTGTAATATGATCATACATTTAATGTCCATATATACTTACGAATTTTGTCTACTGGGCAAACAGTACTCTGATGAATTTACAATTTTTCCTAGATATATTTATTTTATAGATCTTAAGACGCAGTGGGTAAAGACATTCACTTCTTTCACAAGCTTTTAACGTAATAAATCTACAAGTCAGTCGTGCGTTCTTTTACAATAACACAACATCATCCTAATTATCTAATTTCCTGTTCTATATTTTACATTCAATACCGTTTTGCCTTATATTTTAATGGATTTATAAATTTCTTTCGACATCTTTATGTATACTCTAGCTAAATGAAAATACACTTATGTTTGACAGCGATGCCTTAATTAATTACAAAATAATTTAAATAAATCATTTACTTTCATTTAGTAAATGTCCTATGCGCCCACATACACTCACATTGTAGACAAGCTTTCATCCATCATTGATAGCTCAAAAATGAATATATTCCTTCTTAAAATTTCTCATATTCCTTCTCATTTATTAAAAGAGCTGCGCTACATTTCCGTTAATACCTACTAAGTTATGATGAAATGTAATATCTATAGCCTTTCACTCATTACGCTTGCCTTTCGTAATCGTATCGTACTCTGCTATTGAAAATGGACGTCATTCGTACGTTGTTTGCTGAACAAGCAATACCGCGATTGACTGGAGTCATTGTTTGGCGCTGCTGTACTTTCATTGTAAGCTTGGATGTCATAGCCACGGGTTGTATTCATAAAATTGTGCAGTCGAATTGTGTTTTATGGGAAATGCGGATGACTAGGAAAGAAAGAGCACAATTTATTGTGGAGTTGAGCACTCTTTGGCACGAATTGGGCCAGCTCGCATCGGGTCAGATAGTACACCGAAACAGTAGCATGTACATGTTTCTCTACATGCATGTTACTGTGTTTCGTGCGGTGAGACGGGGAGCCGGAGGTCTGTATCCTTTTCCTTACCCTTTGCCTTTAGAGCATAAATTAAAGATAACGATATAAAATTGGTAATCTGGTTATTTCCCGCATCGTTGTAACTTCTTTCATTTTTAAATTGTTCAATAATTAATTTTTAAAGCACGATGACAGCACACGACTAAAGAACACACAAAAATAACACATAAATTTACGTTATGAAAAAGAAATGTGCAAATACAAATCCTAAAATCAACAAATATCTAAAATGTGTATCGGTGAAAAACGAGCAATTTATGTGTTCACGACAAAGCTTCCGATCAAAAGTGGAACAAAATGGGCACTTCGCAAACAGGACGTTTCAGTTTCAGTAAATTTGCAGCTCGATAGCAACAATTTTCGACGACAGTATTTTATTTACTTTATTTATTTAGCAGCATATCATTTGAAAAGTTTGGGATTTCGAGTTTTAGCAACATACATAGCAAGAGGTTTATATGAAAAACATCACGTCTATCTATACTATTATGTGGAGCTAAAGAGTTTATTTGCTTGATCGCGTTATTGCACTACTAGACCAATTTAGATTTTGTACAGAGGTTACTTCATATATATAGATTATAGGTTATTTTATATATACTTTTATTATAATGTTTAAATATATACAAAGACTAGCTGCATCCGGCAAACGCTGTTCTGCCTTACTCTTATCATTTAGGGGTATGAAAAATAGATGTTGGCCGATTCTAACCGGATAACCACAAAAAATTTCATCAAAATCGGTCAAGCCGTTTCGGAGGAGTATGGCAAGGAAAACTGTGACACCAGAATTTTATACATTAGATAGTTTTCATATAAAGTATCGAGTTGAGTTCATAGCAATTTTTCCACCTTGTATTTTTCGAAACGATATTTTTTAATATGTACCTAAAATAATAGTATAGAGTTTTTTACTATTTTATGACTTTTATTAAGAAAAAAAAAACAATTTCATAAGAGTTAACAGCTCAAGCTAACCTACTAGCACCTAACAGGACAAGATAAAGCTTTAATAAAAATCTAATTTTATAAGTCAAACGTAACATTATTGTGAAGAGAGCACGGTAATTTAATATGGTCTACATTTATTCCAAAAACAATTAAAGGAAGTTTTTGGAAATTGGGGATTTGAAATCTGAAATTGGATAAAATTAACAAATTTCTTTATATAATTTTCATACACAAGGCAACATAGTTTGGTAATCTTAAAATCATAAAAAAAATACTATGGGTGAATAAAAAAAAAAAAAAATACGTCAATATTGTAAAGAAAAAAATCATTGCAAGCGCACTCTTACAATTCCGTAAAAAATATTGTTTTGCTTTTAAATCTTTGTTTCTTGTTTAAATTAATTACATTGAAAGCTGAGAATAAGTCGAAGTAAATGAGTGTTGATTAACTGTTAGGTATTAAACGTAAGTTAAATTTTAAATAAGTATCGGAATAAAGTTATATTTTTGTATTACTTTAAATAGATTTCAGTTGTCATTAAGAAACTATTTTCATTTTATATTGCAATGTCGTGAAGTTATTTGAGCAGAAACAGTTTCTGCATTCTATTTTTATTGTGATAAAACTTTAAATTGATAACATTTACGACTAGCTGTGCCCGTGACTTTCTTCACTCGTGCTAAATTTACATTTATTCCACCAAAATACATTTTAGCCTGTTTTCCAAGAACTAATAGCTATAAAACAAAATAAAATCCTCAAAACCCGTCCAGTAGCTTTTGCGTGAAAGCCGGACAAAAGACAGACAAAAATTACTACATGTTTTTTTTGGCTTGTGTTGCTTGTATGAAGGGATATTTTTTAGGTTTTATTCAATGTACAGAATTGTACTCTTGACTACTGTTTTATTATATGTATGGATTTATTCATTTAAACTACAGTGCATTTTTTTGTACCGTTGTTGTTTATTATCTTTATACAGTATCCAAAATATTATGTATGAGAAAGGAATAGTTTTATATTGCGTATATATTACGCAATATTAAGCAATGTGGTGATTGAAAACTGCGCATGTTCTTATAATTTGTACCTTTGAGTATTCGTTTTATTACCATTATAAGATAGACTCATTAAACTATTATATTATCACCGATTCTTAATAACCGTACAAAGTTTAAATAAAATCAGATCGTAAAGTGGGTCAGCTAATAAAACCGTTTAAAAAATAACATGTAATAGAGCAAACAAAGAGCAATTGTATAAAAAATGTCGGCTTATATGTAAAATAAATTGTATTCTATAAGTAGACAGTGTCGCAATCCACTGCACAAATCGGTCAAAGGGCAGCTACGTAATTATTAATTATTCATAGACTCGAATTTTAATTATAGATCAACTCTGAATATAGCTTTGCAGTGACGTAATGCTTTAGTTGTTTCTTTATTCTTATGGTAAACATCGATATGCTCTCGTATGTCGGTTTAGTAATGTAGGGGCCGAGCACGCTTCGCCGTGAATTGGGCCAGCTCGCACCGGAGCAGCGAACACACCCCACAGAAGATCTTGAAATAGTAACTTGTTACTGTGTTTCGTTTGATCTGACCAAAGGAAATATGAATAGATTATACGATATACAGGGTGAATTTTTCAACTATGCGTGGTAGGCGTAGTCCGAAACTCGGAGGAATATTATAAAACGCTGAAAAGAGTCACGGGGTCGATTTTGATGAAAACTAAAGCAGAAAACGAACCTATTGATTATGAAAAAATAAGTTTATATACTACTAGCTGTCCGCCCCGGCTTCGCCCGTGGTACATATAGAGCCTAAATTCTCCCTCAATACTTTTTTGTAGGGCATCTAAAACTGAAAGAATTCAAAACGGACCAGTAGTTCCTGAGATTAGCACGTTCAAACAAACAAACGAACAAACTCTTAAGCTTTATAATATATAGCTGTACAGTTGAATATCAGAATTATTGCGATTAGAGTTATATATTTGAGTTTAAATAATATCAAACGAACTAACTAACCCTTCTTTTATAGGTATACTGGTTTGGGTGTTTCAATAAAGATATGTTACGGAACCCCATTTTTTTCCAAAATAAATATAGTCTATGTTACTCGTGGATAATGTAGCTTTCGAATGGTGAAAGAATTTTTAAAATCGGTCCAGTA
The DNA here is from genome assembly GCF_012273895.1 of Zerene cesonia. Taxonomy (NCBI): domain Eukaryota; kingdom Metazoa; phylum Arthropoda; class Insecta; order Lepidoptera; family Pieridae; genus Zerene; species Zerene cesonia. Next base: position 2,861,837 of record NC_052113.1, on the reverse strand, counting down.
GTTTTTGAGCCTATTCATTACAACCAACCAAACAAACAAACAAAGTGACATTGAAAATTTAATCGTGATATATTATTTCATTAACAATAAGCATAATTCTCCCCACGATGCGTAATTTTAGTACAGAAACAAAGAACCGCCCGTAAATAAATACACATACAATACGAAATTGAATTTTTATGTGCTTACTAATGTCGCACCGTGAGATTCACTGCTTGCGATCATTGGCGCTAGTGTGTACATCGCTTTTCAAATGCTTCGAGAAAATTGAATTTGTATCACGCGAGAGAAGTTTTTAGTTTTGAGTGAAACTGATGGTCGTCTCTCACAATGTTTATAAAACATTTACCATTTTATAATCATACGTTTCACTTAGAAGACGACCTTAAAATAACTGTTATTTTAATTTAAATGTGTGTTTTTGCATATCTCTAATTGTGGATTAAACGTTTATGCCACGAAAATGAATAACTCATGATTATTTCGTACGGTATTATATTTAAAGAGTTAGGTATCTCTTTGCACGCACACTCTAATTGTAAATATTGTTTTAATTAATGTGATATCTATATATTATACCTTTTTTCACCACTCATTGAAACTAAGCGCATAACGTGAAAAACGCAAACGGTCTATGGACGGATAATATAATTAACTATCATTATTTTTTGAAATATTTTATTGCACTGTATATGACAAATGTTCGTGTTTAGGTATCATAGGTACTTATAAATCTTTACGCTGTCTTACTTGCATAATGTTTAAAAAATAAATATAATTTCTTACTTACCATTACGATGATACGTGCATTTTAGTTTATTTTTCAGAATATTGAGGTCGTTATATAATGGGTAAATCATGTCGATATTGCAACCTTATACCTTTTCCATCCTACAATATTAACGAAAACTGATGGAACGTAGAAAATGTAATTAAGCGATGTAATTGTTTCTTTATTTCCTAAATTGTATACATACATTTTGACCGACAACCATTTTCGAAAATATTTTTATCCTATATATTTAGTATTGATTCAAATATAATGTATTTAACATGTATAATGGACAGGCATTTTCTTATGCGAGATCCAATGAATTAATCACTGTAACTTTACCATGTACATAGTTTAAAACTGTATTAATATAAATATTTAATTGTTTTTCTTTAGTCTTCATTTAAAGTAACAAAGATTTAATAAAATTATTAATCTTAGAAACCTTATCTCAATTTCAATATTGCATGGTATCTGCGCCAGTAGGCAGACAAGACTGCCAGTTATGGAAGTGAAGTTCTCTAAATTGACGCATTCACTCAGATTTGTGATGCACAGGCCGTATGTAGACTTGCGCATTGCATGTCTACATATTCTATTTATACTAATAATATAAAGATGATGTCTTTGTTTGTCTGAACGCCCTAATCGGAGGAACTACACCGATTGAAAAACTCTTTCACCGTGGATTTGTACGTGATCACGTGTGCTATTTTGTACCGCAACCAGCAGTTATATCCATTATAATCTTGTATTCATACAAGCCAAGTATATATTTCTATAGATTCAGCTGATAAATCACTGTGGAATTGAGAATATACGTATAAGCGTCATTCATAGAGATGTGACGAGAACTCATGTAAGGTTCTTAACAAGCACTTCATAGAAGAATTTTTCTAAGTATATTCTAAGTAATTAATGAAGAAAGATATTCATCATTCATAAAAGTTAAGTAAAATATATAAAATTAGATAGTAATGGCTTCATAATAAAGCGTTCATCAGTAATTTATTCCTCCCCTTTAACAAACTATTAAGTGCTAAGGAATCATTGTGTAAAATTGTGCTGATGGTAAAAGAAAAAAAGTCTCGCTCAAGAAGGTCAAATGTCCTTAGACCTCCTCGTCATCGAAATCTTCAAGGCAAAATTACAGGGCCTTATAAATTATGCTAAAGCTAAATCAGAAATCAAAAAGGAATTCAGCATGTTCTTAAAATCGTTGTTAAGATCGACCTTTGATAATGACGGTTATAAATTTCGTAACAGCAATTTCTTTGCGTTTTCGTCTCGCGTGATTATCACAAATTTATTACTTTGAAGGTTACGTTTGTTTTATGATTTCAGAATTTTTTTATTGACCTCACTGCTACTTCCTAATATTGTTTATAATACTGATACGAGATGATACAAGTTAATAGTTTATTTCCATTAAGGATGATTTTTTTTTACTCTATCATATTTTTAAAGACTTACTTAAGACAGTTGCTTTATTTCAAATAGCTTTACACTTTATATAAAAATTGGATATGTGAGAAAGCCTAAGTTGAATAAATTTCAATAAATAAAGAAAAAATGTGACAAGTGAAGTCACAGTTTATAACGAGTGTCGAAGAAAAAGCAGCGACATTTTTAGCGTTTATACCTGGACAGATAAGAGCACCCTTATGAATTTTTATACCGGATAGGGAATGTTTATGAGACACCGTCAAATATGCCCCCAGGCCGAATATTCCTCGAAACGTAAAACAATTTAGACTCGTCTATTTTTACCTACGTCTCCTGTCTACGTATTTTTTTTTACATGAGCAAAAAATTTAATAGCTTCGGTGCTTTTTATCACGTTTTCGGTTCGTTTATAATGGTGTTGTTGAATGATGTTGATTAAAGGTAGTGTGGTTAGAAGATTTTGTTTTCCCCTTCTCTTTATTAAATTGTGTGTATATAAATACTATATAGTTATTTTCTTTTTTGAGCATAGAAATATGGTTCAAGTACTCAAATAAAATTATAATTACATAAACAATAATTATTAAAAACTGATCGTCTTCAGTGCGAGATAAAAACAACATATTTTTTTACATTTATGTATCTTGCAGTGTGCTCAAGAAAGTTACATCTACTGCGTTGATTAATCGAGAAAACGTGTCGCAACTCCCTGCTATTATAATGAAGCATTTTTGTGCCTTATTTTTTACACTCCAAATAATGTGACATCCAACAGACAGGTAGGAAGCTCATAACAATGAAAGATGCCAAAATAGCTTGGTAAATACGATCTTTTATTATTCGTTCTACAATATTTAGATTTGTATTCATTTGACTACAGAAAAGATATGTACTCTATGTTTTTGTGAGCTTTTATTTTGCATTTGAAAACAGTTTTCGTATGCTTGTTCACTGTTTCTTACTTTTTCTTGTGTTGTTTTTAGAAAGATTTTATGATATTGAATAAAAAAATGTTTTATATTGAAAATGTGAAATTGATACTGACGAAAGCGATACATTTTAGAAATGTGTTTGTTGGACTGTTTTTGAAACAGTGTCATAATATATGAACTTGATAACGATATTTTGGTAGGTATTGTTTCATACATACCATTCAGTTTTACGGTTTATAACACTTTAATTCTATCCAAATTCAGAATACAGGTTAATACAGAAATTTTAAAGTAGTATGAGATAATTGCCTTACAAAACTATTCCCTTATTAAATGTAGCTATGTTAAAGTTAATAATTCAGACGCGTAATTAAATTTATAATGTTACATTAGGTTTTATACATCTGTATACACATTGCGATCCAACTCAGATCCTGTTTAAATCGTGATTTCGCACGAAATTTGCATAGGAAGGGTTAATTATTTGTTTTTATAAATTAGCATAAAAAACTTTCATTCCATATGTGATATATTTACATGTGTATATATAACTTACAACGACTAATTCGAAAGATGTTTTATTTTTCGATCAAATAGTGACTTTAGATCTTCGAAATTGAAAAAAACATGGAATTTTGAAAATTATGAGAATGATTCTTAAAAATAAATGAAAACTGTATGATTCACTAGCTGTGCCCCGCTGTGTCACCCGCTTAAGTCGGCATCCCGTAGAAATATCGGGATAAAAAGTTGCCTATATGTTATTCCAATTCTTCAGTACCTTTTGCGTGAAAGAGTAACAAACACACATACTTACAAACATTCGCGTTTATAAGTAGGATTGTTTGTTATATTATCCAGTAATATTACCTCCTTGTATAAAGTAACATAGTATATTATTAAAAATGTTTTTCCTTACAGCGGTTTTAAAAGTATAAAGAGGGATTTTTTTGTAAGAAAATAACACACAAAGGGTATCAACTGAACAAAATATCTTATAAAAGGAAGCGTTCCATACAGATTTCTCAGCTCATTAATTTGTATAACAAATAAGTTAAAGGAGGATGTGGGGCGTAGAAAGGGTGATCATTATCACCAACTGACCGAGGGGCAAGGAATGAATACAATGTAGTCCACCCCTTTGTAATCAAAACACTCATCAAACGCTATGAATTAGGGACGCATGTATAGAAAACTCTATTAAAACTCTGAAAGCGTGGCGTATTTGAATTGTAATTTGTGGGGTATTGATTTTTAAATTCGTAGCATGGATAAAGCAGGTTAATGAAACTTCGCCACGGGGTTTAGTTATTTAAACATATGGTGGACATCTGTTCTAATTGAATTACATTGTATTGATTGTTTTTTCTATACATAAAGAGACATACATTAGTTATGATCAAAGTATAAGGAATACCCTGCTGTTATTTTTTTATTTATTTCTTTATTTTTTTTTTTGTGTCATAGTTGGCAACTGTGCAGGTTCGCCTGATGGTAAGCAATCACCACCGTAAACTTTGGTGACAGAGGTAGTGCCTCTGCGTATGCGCTGCCGGCTTTTAAGGGAAAGGGATTAGGAAAGGATTGACGACTGTAAAGAAGAAATGGACTTGGAAGGGTTAGGAAAGGGAAATGGGCCTGCTAGTTGTTAATAAATAATTAACCGCTTTCAAAAGTAATAACGCACAGTTTACACACGTTTTAGTACGTAAGATGAAAATTTTAATGGAATTTATACCACGCCGAACTTAGTGTGCATTCCTTGTTTCATTAAATAGCTTACTTATCATATTCTTTAAAACTTATCCGTAAATAACCGTCAAGATTACATAATCCAAATACTAAATAAGCGAATAAATTTGACAAACGTGATTTACTATGTTCTAATGCCCCTAGAGGTTAAAGTTTCGCCAAATAGTTTTCAATGTAGTGTAAGCCAATAGAAATTCATTATTCATGGCGAATCTATTTAACTGGGTAGCGGAATCGTGGTATTAAATCGTTGTGTGAGTTATTTAAGTTATTTATACGGCGATAGATTAGTACTTTATAGATAGAATCGCTACGGATGCTAATAATATATATTCATTGACATGTGATTCGGCGATACGACATTTATGAGGATATTTTACTGCGAATGGATTGATAAAGATATTATGAATCGTTTATTTGATGAGAGATGCTAGAGAAAAAGATATGCATGACAGATATCATAATATGTCACTGTAAAATTGTAATCGGTCATGTAATTGTGATCCGTAATGTACTCCTTAACTACTTATAAATACCAATTTACTTTGAAAATGTCGAAATGTAAAATGGGCATTCAACATAAGGTTATATCAATGCAATCACTTACCTTTTAAATTAATTCGGAGAACTTAGGCACATATCAACTTCTACTCATGAATTGAGATAAAAATAAAAATAATTTTTTTTTGCTAAATTTAATATCAATTCCATGAAAGAGTGTAATAGGATTTTACTCACAAATCAAATTCATTTTATTATTTTATTTATTTTAATTAATGGAATTAACTTTCCGACAATTTATTGAAACAAACCATTTTATTTTACATTATTATTTTCAATATACAACCCGAAACCATAATTATCTGTATTCGAAACATTCACTAATTGATTTAGTTATGGGCTCACTGAATCACAGTAATACACAACATACTGGTTTTACCTATATTATCAAAGAATGCAAAACTTGAACTTTCTAAACGGATCATTTTATGTACATTTTTAACAACTTAAAGTTCTGTTAGGTATCGTCGAATTCACTATAAGCTGTGCGCCATTCAACCCGCACAATTATCTACGTGAAATAGCGCCTGTATTAGGTTCATTTACCTTGTACCGGTTTTAACTGGATTACACTAACAGTACAAATGATACTGAAGACTTTGTTTCAGCAAGTATTTAGTTTATTTAGTTTCGAATAATGGAAGTATATTCGCTTTTGTCTATCGAGTACGATTACGAAGATAGTCCAGCAATATGAAACAGACGTTTTGGGCATATCATATATAGGTTCACACTTAAAAACGGATGTAAAGGTCCATGCTAATTCAAAAAGACAGGCAGCCAATAGCGTTTTATAACATCTTAAATTAAACATACGTTGTTTATATTATACCAAATGGTCACTAATAGACTTAAATATCAATAGATACATATATTTGTTAAACATATTTAAGCCTTCTAGGAACCATCTGGTATTCAGTATCAACACGTAAATTAAGGGTAGTATATAAAGTAATTTGTAAGCCGAATTATTTTTATAATTAAATGCTTTCTTGCCTTGTCTTTTATAGTATAAATCTGTAATGAATTAGCAAATCGAGTACTCTCATAGCAGAAAATGTGAAGTCCTGTGTCCCCTAATGGAGTATGGGGCAGCTGATATACATCTGTTTCACTGATAAATTTTCTTTATGTAAAAGTAAGTGATCAGCGTTCTATTCCCTGCCAGACCGAGACACTTTGTGAGTTCCCACCCACAATTGAATCCCGGGTTCTAGGCTCACGCGTTAACCGCTGCACCAAAGAGGCGGTCAATCAAAGTTACAAGCTTGCAAAACACTTTAAATTAAACACATTGAACGGCCTAAAATATGCAATATATAATATATATATATATTGTATATTTTTTAATTTGTTTTCGACCCCATCCAAGAATGGTAAGGATAATTCCAGTCTGAAACAAAATTCTATAGTATATTTTATCGAGGTAACACGATAGCCTCTCGGCTCGCTTCTTATAAGAGGAAATGTTTTCCTAAAACAGTCTTGCTGTATTGATAGAGATAACGTTCCTAGACACGGAGTTAAGAAGGTTTTCTAAAACAAAGGCGGAAGATTAGAAGTGATATATATGGATTATCAGGCAGCCAGACGGGATTTTAGCGAAATACGCTGCAGTGCCAGCTACAATATTTTCATTCAATTAAGTAAAGTATTGTAATATAATATTACACTTACATAGGACCAGTAGGTATGGTTTTACGGTTTGTTGTAAAATAGTGGAAGATATTATATAGCAATGAATTTAGAGGAAACATAATATATATTGAATCATAATAAATTAGGGTAATAGGTAGGTAAATGGGTAAATATTAGTTGTATAATGGGTTTGTATTGTTTCTGAATTCAATTGATAAAAAACACTCATTTGTAAGCTAGATCATGTTTCTTTTTTAACTTTACAGTAATTTCTTTTTTATTAATTCATCTTACAATCCTTTTTCGTCGCAAGCATGTGGAATTAGGAAATGTTCAAACTACTATTTGTTTTCGCGGTACCCTACGCAAATGGAGCTTATTTAAATGAAGAGTGTGCTAGTTTAAAGGATCACTTCTCGTATGTTTTTACACCGCATGTCGCTGTAACACAAAACATGTAAAGCGTACGCAGCGCCATTGTTTCAACGACTGCGCTCACAATTCTGAGTAGTCTAGTTTTTGTTTTGCGACAGGCGTTGAATAGTACGAATCTCTTGTGTTTTAGAGAATGTTCATTGAATATTATTTTATGTCATTTTATGTTTATGTTGTTGTTTTTTAAGAACTCTTCAGTTGTGTTAATAGTGTAAATGGTATAGAGTATGTTTTTAAGTATAAAAAAGTATTTAATGCCACAAATAAAAAGTAAAATCGTGCCTAAAAAAAGAGGTTAGATTAAAATCCCTTCAAGAGCTGTATATATTTGGAGAATATTTGTTTTCATGTTGTCTGAGTGATTGTCTGACCGATGTATCTGACCGAAATGTTACCAATATAAATATCGCAAAAATCTATTCATTTTTATATCCTGCGTGAAAGGCCCTAGGCCGCTCTGAGTGATTACTTTTATTTCGCAATATATTCGAAAAATAATAAAACATATTACGTATCGTAAAGTGAATTGGAATTGCTGTTAAAATTTTTATTGCGCCGATATATCACCAAAGTATGAGACGGTATAAAAATTGTTACAATCGAGCAAAAAGCGGCGTCACGCCGTAACTTGGACCAATAAATATTCCTAACTGCGTCTGTAAGGAAACAAATGCTTGAAAGCACAATGATGGCCGCCAAAACACAATATTGCGGGGAATAAGTGACGCGTGGCCAACGTATGCGAAGAATCGCGATGTTTATTTCGATATCGACTGGTTTAAATCATGTTTATTGAACAATTCGAACTGCTTTGGGGTATTCTACTTAGCTTTGTTGTGGGATGATTTATAGGAGAGATTTTCATACATAAATACATATGGCGTTTCTTTAAGGTTGTTAGTTTTTTTTTTAAGTAATTTACAGGTGGGGAACAATTTACTATGTTAATTTAAATCATTAACATAATAGACTGTGATTATGTGACCGATCGTGTCAGTCTCCTCGGTACAGTGGTTAATGCGTGAATGATCCATATGCAAAACCGAGGGACCTTTGTTCGATTCCCGGTACCAATGCTTATGAACATTCGCAGAGGTAGTGCATCAGCGAATACGGTGCTCGCTTTATAGGATAAAGGATAAGCAAAATATTGACGACTTGAAAGAAGGAATGGATTGGGAAGGGCGAGGAAAAGGTAACGGACATCCAGCTCCCCAGTAAGGCATTTGTTTCATTGATTGATTTTTTTACCGGCAAATACAGTGATCAGCGTTGTGTGTCCTGCTGGATTAAGCCATTTTTTTGAACCCAGGACCAACGGTTCTACGCTTACGCATTCACCACTCTACCAAGGAGGAGGAAACTTAACATAATGTCACATTACAAGGTTTACACCAACATTGTAGAACAAACACAATTACCAATCATTCTTAAACATAGAACTAAACTTTTATTAATATTCCAACAATTTATTGCACTGAAAATATACACGTATAATATTTGTTACTTCCCTTATGAACATTGAAACATCCCAGAAAACATCGCAAGCTATCGATTTGACAGCTGAAAAGTGACATAATAATATTTATGAAAGAATTCCTTGAGGAGCGATGATAAGTTTTCCTCTAACGCTCGAATAATTTTGACCTCACTGAGCACATGATTGGGCGACAAAGAGCCCATAATAAAGTTATAGCAGTTTCAAACATTGTACCTAACTACATTTTATATCCTCGTCAGTGATTCCGAATTTTATTGTGTATAATGCCAACTTTATACTAAGGCAATATATTATGCTCGATGAGCAATGCAGGTTTTCATATTGAAGGTGACAGTCGCAATTTCTTTCTGTGTTTGTTGCGCTATATCATCGTATAATGTTGGTACATTGCTTGTGTATAATAGTGACAGGTAAGCATTTTGTATCAAAATATTGTTCAGTTTGTAAAAATAGCTGAATCCTCGCTGGTATTTTTTGAAATATGCAAATTTTTATGTTTTTGGTTTTGTCAACGGGTGCGTTAGTTTTTGTACATGTCATGAATTTATTTAGTCTTGTTTTACCTTTAGTTTGAATTCTATTAGTGAATAGATATAATTATGATATATTATAAGAAGTTTTTTTTAAGATACATAATTATATACCAAATCTCGTAGTATCGTACATTCTTAAGAGCACAAGAATTGAAAAGCAGTTTGTATACGAATGTTTGTGAGGATGGATATATGCATATGTGTATGTATGTTTATTACTCTTTAACGCAAAAACTACTGAACCAATTGCAATTAAATTTAGTACGTAGATAGCTGGACAACTGGAATAACACATAGGCTCCTATTTAACCCGATATATCTATGGGATAGAAACTTACACGGATGAAACCGCGAAACGCAGCTAGTGTTTATATATTTATAGGTTAATTATACACTTATTCAATATGATACTTTAAAAAGTATGTAAGTAGGTACATAAAAAAATTAAATTTGGATAGGAAACTTTTTAATAAAATATTGGATGAATTCAGAAAAAATATGTACAGGAATGTCATTAATGGGTTGTCACAAGTAACAGGAATGTCATCAATAACTTTGTAGTGTATATAAATATAATATTCTCTGCATTTTATTTGTACTTGTAATATCATTTATGTCACAGACGTTGTTATTAGGTTCTTCTTTCTATAATAATTGCTCATTATTTTGCGTGACGTTAATTCGTTTGTTTCTCTGTAATTACATAAGTAAAGGTGAAAGTGTATGATTTTACAAAAGAGTAATATGTTTTGTGTATTATACGAAATACAAAACGATTGTTATTGCGTGTGAACTCTATTAGTTAAATTTTAATAAGGCATTTGAAACAAGGAAGTTTGGAATGACAATATTATGACACAAGCCTTCTTTTAGAAATATTTTTGGTCATCCTTGATTCGACATACGTGCGTGTTTTTTTTGCTTATCACAAGTCTTATTTTGCATTAGTTGCCTAGAACAGAACACCATTGTCAATGGCGCTTAGGTTTTTATTTTAGATTAGGTTTGCATTACTTCTACTGCACGTTGATGATGCAATAAATTACTTTAGCTTACGGTTGATAGAAAGTATCGTATAAGTAACTATAATTATTGGCAGTAGAGTGGTCTGTTGGCCCTTATACCAAAGGTTCTATTCAAGACTTGATATTTCAATAGTACCATCCTCACAAGAGGCCACATTGTATAGAATCTACATTGAAACGCTATTTTTGCAAAGATTAACTGGGGACAGAGGAAATCCCTCACAAGAGTCATCAAGTCATTTGCCTAGATTGCAGCGTAGACGGGATTTAACTCGTGACGGTTGATAGCCCTCAGTTTACTCACAGTTGGCGGCCGGACTCTGGGGCATTTAGGAAATTTGCATGCCAATACGACTGGGACGGGAATAACGAAGAAAGTTTAAGCTGCCTTCGTTCTAAAAGGAAGTGAATTGCCACTTACCTCGCACAATGTAATTTTAGATTTCCCCAATCGACATTGTGGTTTAGGGCCGTTGAAGGATGCGATGCCTTTCATTGGGCACGTACCTTTTCGCTTTTGTGTTAAGGGCGCATCGATTTTTGCTGTACATTTGACGTAAATGATGATGTAGCGGAAAATTGCTTATTGACGTTGCTCCAGATTTATATAAAAAGCGAAAGGTCACTCACTTCGTCACGAAATTTTAAAAACCACAAGCCGCAATTATCAGAAATTACTTTGTAGTTAGTATTTGCGTGCCAATCCACATTTTGGTATAGAGCTGCATAGCTTCTAGAGCTGTCGTAAGTTTGTGTGAAAGCCCTTAATTTTTCGTACTGACAACTTAAGTTTCAGTCGATAGTAAGTTAATAATTAGCTGTGAGTCATTTCAAAGAACAGAAATAGTAGTGCAGCGAAGTCATGCTATTTAACCAGTTGCTAGGCAAGACGAATACTGCTCAAGAATGTTTTATGCCAAAGTTTCATCCGTGGTCCCTTTGAATAATACTCAACATTAATATACGGACGGCTCTTCGTCGCTGTATAAGAGGATATAATTAATTGTCTAGGAATACTTAGAAATGGCCACTACTAGACGTAATTGCTTGACTCGATTTATGTATAACATTTGTTACGTGGTCTATAGCTTTTATATTTATTTGTTTGTTGATAAATAGTTAGATGTGACTTAATTGCCTTGGTATATATAAGCACGGAAACCGTATGGAGACCGAGATGTGTATATATGTACTATATTTATATGATAAATAGAGTTAAAAACACGCTTCACTCATAAAATTCATGTATTGTCACGGATCCTTGATAAGTTTACAAAGTTTTAAATTAAATCAGTACATTGAAGCTAATAAAAGCATGTTATTAATAAAATAGATTATGTATTGTTACTTAATATATTACGTAATTTACATTTATATTCAGTTTAAGATGGTAGGTTGTGTTAATGTAAAACAAAAAAGAGTAGAGAGATTATTGGATGACAATTACTGCATTTGAATTTTTATAAATATGTTGTGTTATTTTATGATATCTTGAGGAAATGGAGCACATTTTCATGCTATTTCTATTTTTCGTATGATGTTGTTTAAAATAAATCATTTCAAATTGTTTCTTATATTGACGTGCAATTAATAATAATTATTTTATAACAAACACGAGCAAAAATATTTATTGATTGTATTTGTTATTTAAATATGTCTTTTACTTTTTCCAAGTATTCGCAAATAAGCATAGTGACATTTAATTCACTGTTGAACAATAAACGAGTTCAATATTTTCATTCAATGCAGCTCTCAGGACAATATTACTTGAGGGGATATTTATGTCGTTTCATTATATGAAACTACGCTACAATTCCGCTGCTTTCTATGGAATGTTACAAAGGATATTATCCAACGTTACGCCTAGCAGTATTGTTTTTCACAATTTTAAAACAATGCTATGTAAGTCCGCTTCCTTTGTTCTCTGACAGTGGAAAAATCAAGCAACGCCTGGTTCGCGACGGGCATAATTTTTCATTTTGCGCAAACAAAAATGTGTAAAGAAATCTAGGATGCTCGGTACTAAAATATATTTTTCAGCTGTAATGAAATTCTTAATAAACCTCCATTACATTGCATTGAGATCAGTAGGAATTAGGTTACGCTTGTACGAGATAAAGCATCGTGATAAATAAAATAAGATTATATTATGTGATAAGAATAGGATAGTCTTTCTCATACATTATTCTTTTATAATTTTGTGACTATATTAAATTTAATAACAAACTCAATTATTTGAGAACATATTTAATAATTTTAGAGTTATAAATCAAAAGGGGGGCTGTGCTGAAAATTAATTTTATCGTAATAAGAATGTACTGCGATTCTACACAACTGCCTAATTGATGGAGTCAGTTGATAACAAATCATAGCCAGTCGCAAAGACTATTTACAAAGTGAGGGTAGTTGGATCGAACGTTGAGTAAACAACGTACGAACACTTAGGCTACGAATCTCTATTCGCCCTGTTTCAAAACAAGGCGATGATGATTAGATTCGAGGTCTAAACAATTTTTTTCAGGAAAAGGTGACAACTATATGATAATTACTTTTCAAAAAATGTTAAACCAGAAGTTGTATCTAATAGCTAAAAAACCTGTGAAAACGCGGGAATTTACAATGTTTGTATATAACCGTTCGTTTAAATTAATCAAAATCGTTATAAACGAGTCGGTGTCATACAAACATATAGGGGAAGCTAGTAAAATTGTAAATCGTTAATCGTTAAATATTTATAAATGTTAAAATATTCAAAAAATTATATTGCATTTTCACATAATTATTCATTTAAATCTCTACATTCGTTAATAGGTAGATTTAGGTTATGTAGCAACGTACATTTACGTTAATAGTAGTTAATTGTAATAAAAAGTAATTGTAATAAAAGTAAAAAGTACAACTTAGATTTATTACAAAACATTATTTACACATTTGTCGCTTGCGCCAGCTTCACTTTCTTTGATCCGGGACATAAGAATTACCTTAATGTTAGGAAAGTATGTCCCTATTCAGTAAGGATGCATTCTAAATATTTATAACCGAAATAAGCGGTAGATTTTAAAATATATCATTATGAGCAATTTTGAAAGGATAGAAAAAATTTGATCGCGCGGTGGGATTCGAACCCGTGTTTTTTGCCAAACCGTAGCAACTCCTAGCCTATCGGCCACCCGTGATCCCGCCACAGTAATCGAATTTCTTTTATTTTATATCCTTATGAACAATCAAAACATTACAAACCTGTATTTATTATTATATAATATTGGTGCAATTTGGCAGAGAAATAGAGGGGAGGGTTATAAAGCATTTTTACTTATTATGTTTGTATTAAAAATCTAGAAACACACACAAAAATTAACGTTATTTCACCATTAAGATAATGTAAAAGTAAATTCGTTCGAACAAAATTAGGAATGATAAATCTGAAGGAAATACAATTTTTTCGAAACAATGTTCATTTGTTACAGCACGTCCCTGTCAACCATTTCGACGTTTTTTCGATCATTATCACCGTTTATTTAGTCGTTAATATATCACTGTCTAACAAATTACTTACTTTTTTGTTGATTCTGAATTTGTAATACGGACTTACGGAGATTATCATTGCTTTATAACAATTTGTTTAACGGAGAGAGAGGAGAGAAAGAAAAACTAACATAGCTTCAAAAGTATGAGTTGTGTATTGACCGACTTCATAAAAAGGACTTCGTCTTTGTTAACTTATTTTTTTTTGCTGGGTGAACTGATTTCAATGAATAGTTTTTTTATTTAAAAGCGAATTTATATGAGCCTACGAGGGAGGCCGGCGAATTTATATGGGCCTCCCTCGTAGGCTCATATAAATTCGATCTAGTTCTAATAGATGCATGCATTCATTTTTTGTTAATAATTATTATAACAATATGGACAACTAGAACTAATGCTTCTATAAAACATTTACGCTTCCATATCTTATTCGTTATAACGATTGGTCGTGAGCGTGGCGTCACTCGCATCTAACATTCTTTATCAATAAGTAACTACAAGACATTAAAAACTATCAGAAAAACGTATTAAACACAATCGCGAACAAACTATTATCATAGAATTTCCCGTTATTAGCATCGTTCATTAAACCCCGGCAACGTTCCAAAAATGGCAGCTTAAAATTAAAATTGTGCCGCGGTAATTAATCCAGAACATAACTAACAGCTCTTAACGATCCCCTGTTCATAAATGTAGCCAAAAAGTTACGAAAACTTGCATCATAGCTTAAAATATCTGTAGGCATTAGGGCCATGCTTTGAACTGAATACTTATTACAAAAAACACCGTCAAATTTTAAAACATACGACATCAAAGCGGTTCGAACAAAAAGCACAGGGTAAAAACAAAAATAGGAACTTATTATCTCTGCTTAGGAGTCTCTACGTTTGGCAGTTGGTATTCGAATATATGGATAAACATTTAGTTTGTATACATATTACATCAGTAATGCTATTGATCGAGATCAAATTAAGGCAGATATTAAATTACAAGAGGTCAGTAAACGTCAGAGGTCTGAAAACTGTAGATCACTGAAAGCATAACGATTCTTTCTCTGCAAACGTATCAGTCTAATAAAAAATAAATAATTTACCAAGCAAAAATCTGCCAAAACTCGACATGCGACGTATTATCTACAGCGCTTTATGATAGAATTGCAAATTTAAACCCTTTGTAAGCATTTCAGATTCGGAAACACAAATTCGCTTTTACGGTCATTTGCATGTTGCTGTGTCGTAGTTGTGGCGATTCCGAATTGTTAAGTCGTCTGATAGGCTGTTTATAAATATTTAATTCCATCGAATGGTTTCAATTAACTAGAACACGAGTGATTTATTATTCCCACTATACGGGGTACGAATTATAAATTACTGGCAACTTTATTTAACTACATGTTTCTCAAAATCTAACCTATGATTTTAATGTAACGTTATTAAAGATTAAATTAACAATTTACAGGTTTTTCTTTTTTATGCGTGTTTTTGTCACTGTATTTTTTTAACCATATGTCCTAGATCAAGCCGAACCGAGACCCCGGTTACAATATATAATATTAACTCGTTTGCGTAACGTAAGCTAAGTAAATCTTTGCAGCCCGTCACGTAATTAGCTAACGCTAGCGAGTGCTCACACGACGCCATAAAATACCGGCGTAAGCTAACAAATCCAACCCAGTAATGCTTACTAGGCAAACATAAACAATATGGTGCGATCGACCCTCTGTAAGTGGGACAATTCATTCTGCCCTTACCAACATGTGTTCACGTCATAAATAATGCACACCTGTAACTAGATTGCGCTTAGATAAAGAAATTTAATATACGCATTCGCTGGCTTGATTTATATAGCGAGTGTAATGTACAAGTTTGATGTATTACTTAATAACTCAGTTAACTCCTAGATTAGCACTATGATTGAGTACCACTAGGGAAATGGATAGCGTATCACTTTTGCGATATTGACAAATGTTGGTAAAGTAAACAGTTTATTATCCTTGCTAACACCTAACTCTGTCTATCTGTAACTTCTTCACGCTTAAACCATTTAACCAGTTTGCATGAAATTTGTTACAAAGATGACCTGAGATCTGAGAAAGGATATATATAGGATGGTTTTTACAGGAATGGGAACGGGAGTTATGCGGGTAAAATCCCGCGACAGTGAAATCGCCGTGGTCAAATGGAAAATACCCCTTGAACACGGCGATGTCACGGGCGTAAACCAATTAAAATATATTGCAAATTGTTTGCTTAATAATTAGGTGAAGTAACTAGTAAGTTGTTTGAAAACAAACAAAAATGGAATTTTTTTTTTACAAAATGGATGTGTTCGATTTTAATAATACTGTTTTGTAAATAAAAATAGAGAGCGGATATACGTAACCTAGATCTATTACGTAGAATTCAGTATATACAATGAATTTAATGAGGTATTCAATATAAAATTAAGCAGCACCTAAAACATTTATATACGAGCTTTGAACAATACGTAAAAAATTGTAACGCGAAATTTGTGGTGAAAATATTACTGCGTAAAGTTCCCTCTGGTTTATAACAAAAGAACAAATTATATAAAGAATTGTATTCATTATCTTACATATTGTTTGTGCCCATTGACTTCAAGTCTAATTCTGTTCCATTCTAGACGACTCTGTTATAAGGTTCGACAAAATAACGTTTACAATTTTGTACAAGCCAATGAGCTGATATGATTTAGCTAAATACTTAAAATATATCGTGTGGAAATTTCGCAATAAATAATACATTTCTGTAGCTATGAAGATGATACGTTCGCTTACTTTAAAGATAAATTAGCCTTAACTAAAATGAGTTATCTGAATTATCTAATAATAACAAATTTTACGCATTAAAAGAGTAGTAGCAGTATTATAAATTACATCACTTGTTAAAAATGAGAACAATTCTGTTCTTGCCCGTTCAATTATAATAATGAATATAGTTAAATACAATAGTACTCGCACGTCAATTCGTCATCAGTTCGTATTGTTTTTGTCATTTACATACCACGTTAGATATTAATAAACATTATATTTTAAGAGAGAGACACATTTTTAAGTATTCTTTTAGTGATTGTATTAGATCTAAAGGAATCTCTCTTCTTCAAGTTTATGAGAATGTAATAGTATGTAATTGCTACCGAAGCGTTTTCATTGGTAGGTAATATCATGGTTACATCATCGTACATGCTTTGGTAACTTAGCTATCATATTAATGTTGTAATTAATATCCTTTACGTAGTTCAATATGCCTCGAAGCAGATTAAGGGTTTATTGTTTGGCAATTACGCCCCCGACTAGACCCTGCCATTTTCAATTATATGTCATATTAAAATAGTATCGTGCGTGAAAATTAATTTATTAAAATATAATGTAATCGTAATGAGTACTGTCAAAAAGAGATTATAATAAATACAATTTTGTTAATTCTCCATAAGCCGACATAAGTCGGACCGCGATACAGTATTGGAAATGCAACGCAGCTAATGGAAAAGTTAATTTTAAACGAGCCAATTTCACAACGTATCGAACTGACTGATTAATTTGGATTAATTGCTCGTGTGCCTTCTATTTCGAATTTTAGTTTGCTATTGTCAGAATGCTTTGAATGGAAATTCGCTGTTGCGTAGTATTTTGGTTAGCATTGTAGGCGGAGTCACAATTTATTAATTACTTTTTTCGTGACATGTAAGTGTAATCAATGTTTATTGAGTCTAGACTCTCGACAATAATGGATAAAATCGTCAGTAATATATTCGAGTACTGCCAATTTAACTTGAAGTAGATTTATATCAAATTTGTTTCAAATTTCATTACAAACAAAACGATTTATCACGTTGTAATACGAAACAATTAATAAAACATCGTAGTAATACAAATAATGCTCGTGAGTTTTCCTGTAAATAAATATCGCGCGCTTAATTTTCGCACCAGCTATATTTCAAAAGCCTTTTTTTCCTGTTTGATGAAGAGCAAGTTTCATTACAGGTTTATGAAAAATTCCATTCTGTCTACAGATGAGATCCTGCAGCGTTTTTTGACGTCAGTTTTCACACGTTCCTAAAGGCACAACGAGTGAATAACTATCTTAAATACGCTTTAAAATTGTTGTTTTTAGTCTGTTTTGTTCTTAATGCTACTGTTTTTCTGCGTCGGTGTTTTGTTTGATTTAGTTTAAAGCTTTAATATTTTAGTAATTAAAAATGTGTATGTAAATAATTTCAATTATTTAAATAAACTCGTCGCATTAAATATCATTTTTCTTTAATTACAGGTACTCTGCACACGGACCATTCTAGCCATGTTGTGACAAAGAATAAAACGCATCCCACAATGCATTTCCTAAAGTACTTCTACGATGTCCTAAATAACAGAACTATATTATTCATAATAGTGTTGCTATCGCTCAAACTGTGCAGTCCCCAGGACTTAAGTGACGATTTCGAAGACAGTGCCGAGACAATATCAAAAATGAACGCAGGCAGAAAGTTCACTAGAAATATCGGGGTTGCGAATCCGTGTAGACTCAGTGAATTACTTTGTGATACGGGCCAGTGTATATCCTTAGATAAATACTGCAACGGGGAAGACGATTGTGGGGATAAGAGCGACGAGCCAAAGGCTTGCACTCGTAAGTAATTACTTTGGTACCCGTATTAATAATTGTATGACGTAGTAAGTTGCTGACATGGATAGTGTTTCAGTTTTATTGCGTATTATTTTTAGTTTGTTTTGGTTTTGTGTGTATTCAAATGTTACGTAATTTTAAAATATTTTCAGTTTTCAATTCAATCCATTAGTTTTATTTTTAATCGTAATTTTTGTGATGAACGCTTCTACTATATTTGCCAAATCAATTTTAGTTATAGACGTATAGTATGCATTATGAAACTTCTAAATATTGTATTTGAAGGAAGGTGGGACTTCCATGCTTTAAAAAATAACGAAGAAATTTGTAACTAGCTAAAATAGATTTTTAGAGAATTGACGCACTTCGTCAAGCGCAGAATCCTTCTTTGTCTGTTCGACCTAGGAGGCTATGACTATGGTGCTACCCCTAACGACTGCAAGCAATATGAAAATTGTTTAGTAAACACACTTATTTTACTGTTGTTAAAATGCCTCGAGTTCATGTATTGCGTAATTAGAACACATAATCCTTAATCTGAGAACAGCATTTTCAATAATCGTGTATTACGTAGTTTAAGATTAGATTACATACGTAATCTAATCTTAAACTATGTGTATTGCGTAATAATTATTTTCATGTATATTAGTGGAATATGAGCTTGTTGTTCATTGCTTCTGATGTATTTCTAAAATCTTAATGGTAAATCTTCAACACCGTATGGAATACATCGTCTCACCTCTACAAAGGAACACGATTTGCCTATTGAAAATTCGGTATAACACATTCGTTTTGAAATAGAATATTTCAAACAAATACAGACAAAGCTTCAAATAAAGTCATTTTTCTCTAAAGGATATAACGGTGCTAGACCAAATTTTCAGGCGCGTGACAAGAATCTTTGAGATTCCCTTTGCCAGCGCTGTGCTTTACATTTCCTAACAGTACCTGACTCGGTCCAGAATTTTGTCTTTTTTAAAATGTTTCAGCTGAAATAATAATATTTTATTTAAGAGTGAGATTAAAGCGACTCTCTTAGAGCTTAGCTGCTTTTGCTAAACGTAATAAATTTATTAAAATATCTTCCTTTATTGCTTTCTATGCCTGTTTTAAAGCTGCGTCATTTTAAATAAAATAAATTAAAAGAATCACGATCACAAAAGGAAAATCTAGAACCCCGCCAGAACGTCAACGGAGATGCTGCGTCAGGCGGATAGAATTGGCTTCCCTTTGTTATACTCATCCCACCAAGTTATGCAGAAAGACGGCCAAAACATATTACATTTAATGTTTGGAGATTTGCGTAACCCACATGGAACTACGTAACGTATTGTTATTAAAATTCGAATAAAATCCACGTCAGACGAAATGTCTCATTCGTTCCGTTTATTTGATGTTGATGAAATGTTTTTTCTTTAACGTAATTTTGAGAGTTGGATGATTTGATTTTCGTATAGGTTATTTGAAATACGTTTTTCTTAAATGATACGATTATTTATGAGGTTTTTAATGTTGAATAAGATTTTTGTGATTTTTTTTTTGTCATATTCTTTGTGAAATATGGATGAATGTTTTTCGTGAATTGCTTTTGTCTTGATATAAATTTGCAAGGAATTGTTGGCATTATTATATTTGTAGATGGTTTGTTTATATTAGCAATAAAATTTTGGTTTAATTAATTGCTACGCGTGGTACTTAATAACAATTAATTACTCTGTTTGGGCTGTATTTGTATGCAGTAATGATTATGAACCAAAACGAATAAAAAGTTGTAAATGTAAAAATTGTACGCCTTAAAATATTTGATATTGAATTCACAAAGTGACAATGCATTTTACAATCATAAATTTACCTCCATAGAACTTTAAAATAAATTTATTAGTGTGGTCGCGCCAATATATATTAATTTCGATATTAAGCGGACTGTACAACTTAATCTACGTGGTGTAGCGAAAAAGGGAAAGACGGGAACACACGGCACATACCTCGTCTGAGGGAGTAGCGTCCAAGCAAGCACGCGGCACAGCACCACGAGGTCAAGGGTCCTCCAGCTTGGGCCAGGCAGACCAGATCCAGTCCTTCACTCCACACACACTCACGCGGCGGTTCAGTGCGACCAAATGGGAAGGGGGGTTACACTAGCACAATGACTGAGATATCTAGAAAACCTCGTGAAAGTTCTCCGGCGGTTGCGGGTTACGATCTTTATGAAAGATCTCTTCGATTGATGCGGTGACAAGAAA
>NC_052113.1:2820936-2839831 GCF_012273895.1 Zerene cesonia | reverse complement strand
TATTTTATAACAATGTTGTAATCAAACATTCTCGAAAGCAAAAATGGCGCTCATAAATCGATTTAATTTCGTGCAACCTCAATTGATTTTACTCCTCCGTGATTATAATTTATTCGGTATCTCATCATTAAGCGCCTAATTAAAAACGCGCCGCATCGCTTCCCCTCGCTTGAAATACGTTTTTACGCAAGAATTGCTCAGATATAATTGTCTTACACAAAAGACTCGGCGATGTCTTCACAAAGATGGAGCTAGATTACTCTCGGTTTCCACAAATCAGCATTTCCTTTGGAGATTTTTTTGCTTTCATCTGCGAGGTGGTGGTTCTTGTTGATGATATTCGTGTTAAAGAATAATCGAGGGGATGTTCATGACTGAATGAAAATTGTTTATTTAGTTTTACGATTGCGTCATTAAGAGCTGAGCTTTTTGTTTAAATGTAATGCATCTGCCATTCTTTTAATGTAACGTTAACATTTCCATCAATTACGCTTATTTCGAGATATCATAAGAGCGGATCGAAACTCTTCTTGTAAGAATGCTGTAAAACGTTCGCATAAAGTCGCTAAACAATTAACAACAAAGCAAATACGATCGACCATAGCACCAGTTCATAATACACAACTAACACGTAAATTTAAACGCCATTCAAAAACTCAAGCGGTTAATAAACTTAGTTTAATTACGGAGGTAGCTGAGAATGAGCTTTTGCTTTTATCGTCCACGTACGTGGCTATTAACCCAAAATATAGCTGCAATTAACAAAAAAACCACGTAACATTTAATAAGGTGTTAAGTTTACCGTGCTACTGTTTACGTAATAGCTTGTAATTTGTCACGGCAGCCCCGTCCGGCGTACGAGTAAGGGTAGTCTCTGTTAATTTTTAATGTGTCAGAGAAGGATTCTACGCTCTTACAATGCAATATAGCAGGGGTTTTTTTTGCAGTTCGCTGCTTTCTAGATATATTTATACGTGTGTGGAGCAGGTGACTGTGAAATGATTATTTATTTAACGGATGGGAAACTTAGATAGTTTTATGGCTGAGTGCACTTGTGTGCTCGATTTGCAACTGGATGATAGATCCTATGAGATAACACACGTCAGGATTCTATGTAGAGTTGTTTAGATTTTATTTGTTATATGTGCTTATGCGCATGTTACAATTCGTGATGAGATTCAATCATGGCATTTTTCCTAATTGGGTATAGGTAAAGGTATGATAATGATAACAACCGTTAACAACCTGACTTTTCATCGGTTTGTGCTTAGGACCTATTGGAGTTCCCATTTTTTAGGAAGGAATATTTTCATTATTTTTCTTTAATTTAAAATGAATTCGAGCTAGTTCTAAATAAATCTAATTACAAAGGAAGTTACAAATATGTTGTATACGCTTTTAATAGCAATACGATAGTCATGTAATTGCCCGTCTCGTATTCAGTTGGGCATGCCGTTTCACCGGATAAAGTCGCTACGACGCGTAATTATTTTAAATTATTTCTCACAAAAATGCCTTCTACGTTTTTAGGTATCGCAGACATCACATGTATCTGTTTAAGACAAGAAAAACGTGTTATTTCATTTGTAAATGCAATATTTTATATGAAAATATTATATTAATATATTATTTTATTTAACTCTTGTTGAAAATACGTAACAATTGATGTATACTGATTCCTGTCTTACAACAGGCATGCCCTAGCATTTATCTCTTTTTAGAGAAAGTTCAAAGTTCCTTCTATTAAATAACTGTATGTAGATAAAGTACCGCTTTTGCCATTTTAAAATATAATTACGTCCTTCAGAAATCTTATAGTATTTATGGCACATTAGAACTCACAAAAAAGTTAGAAAATTAATGTATCAATGAAATAATTTTCATTTAGTGGAAGTTACTCGCAAATTACAATTCAAAGCGTAAAACTGTATATCTGCAATATTTAATAGCAGCTTAACCCCAGTTATCCATACTTTGTAAATGCAGGCATTACCATTGCAAAGCTCGCACGTAATTAGCAAAACGTGGCCACTATTTGAACATTTCCAACAAAGCTGCGTTTTAATTATCATTTACAGTGCGCTTTTAGTAGCTTCAAGATCATATTTAGTTCATGATTAGTTGCATTAAAACTGTATGGAGTTTGTATAAGTAGCGATTCTTTCGTGTGGTTATAACACCTTCTCCCACCTCCATCTTTACTGTTAACAACTAAATCTAGCTAAGTTTATGATATTAATTAATTATCAGAATGTTGTTTTGTCGAAAAGTTGTCCATTTTGAACATCAGATAGGCATAGAAGGAAGCCGTATTTATCTATACTTTTAGAAATTAAAAACTTTTCAACGGATTTTAAACGCGATTTATTCATTATATTATTAACCCGACGTTTCGAACACTTTGCAGCGAGCGTGGTCACGGGGAGACAGTCAGACAGTCAGACATAATATAATGAATAAATCGCGTTTAAAATCCGTTGAAAAGTTTTTAATTTCTAAATGTATAATACTCGCGTGAAACCAAACACAAGAAAATATTATCTATACTTAATATTATAAAGCTGAAGAGTTTGTTTGTTTGTTTGTACGCATTAATCTCAGGAACTACTGGTCCGATTTGAAAAATTCTTTCAGTGTTAGATAGGCCATTTATTGAAGACGGCTATAGGCTATATATATACCAAGCGCGAAGCCGGGGCGGACCGCTAATATCAATTATATTTATGTTCACGCGCATGTTTTGAATCCTATGTATTTTTTTGCTAAATAAACGATTTTTATTTTTTATTTATTTATGTACCCCGTGTCATAAAGTTGTATCAAATCATGTCATTAATTTGGCGGTATATTTTGACAAAAGTTTTTCATATTTGCTATACTTGACATTTATACTTTACTTTTTCTTAAGAGTGTGGAATTTATACATAGTTGTATTTAGTGTAGTAATTTTAATACAACAATAAACATACACATTTGCAGTGGCGTATCGCGAATTTTCGCCGCCTGCCGTCGAATGGAAAGATGGCGCCCCTTTTTAGGGTTTCATGCCCACGGGACCATATTACTGACTTCGTTTTTCATCTGTCTATCCGTCCGTCAATTACCAGTCTATATACGTATAAACGTAATCCGCGTTTTTTTTTCAATATATATATGTATTTTTATATATTTCGAATTAATAAATTGGCGCTTCCTGCGGCGTGCTTTCGTATGCCACATAGATCCGTCTCCAACCGCACCCAAGCTTCACCACTGCACGTTTGGTAGATTATAACATTATCCATGTGTGTAGATCTTATTGTAAAAGAATCAGTTCAGATATTGAATGACTATGTGATTTTGAATATTAAGTATCTAGTCAATGTTATAATAATTACTTGACCCGGCGAATTATGAATTCTTCATAAATTGTTATATTCGTGAAAATTTTCTGAGGTAAGTCGCCTTGCTTAATTCGAGGCGACAGAAAAATATGTCCAACGGTTCTTAAGATATAATATATATGACAGAACATGAACAAAATTCTTTCAACAAAGAAGTATAAAGAGTAAGTACTTATCTTTTTAAAAGTTTCGTTCGTCTGACCTTATCTTATTTTATCTTTTAATTTTTAAATAACGACAGCGAAACATAGTTAGAGAGATCCAAAAATAGCCCAAAAAATATTTCAAATGACAATGTATTGTGATTTTTCTTAAGTATCTCATATAGTATGAGGCTTTATTCGGGCATTGTATTGTATCTACATATAAAATATTTTCCATTTTTCACTTACATTTAAAACGATCAGCTTACAGCAAAACACTAAATTCGAAACTTGAAAATGACAGTGCCGTAAAAGCAATTTAGATCATAGGAAAAAGGGAATTAAATGAACAATAACGTTCGCGGCGAAGTGAACACTTCTTATGCTATGTGCTTAATGCGCTGTCAGTAGGGACAAAAGGCTTTTTAAAAGGTTGTAAAAATATAGCTGCTTCCTATTGTGCTCGAGGCTTTATTTAAATTCTTTTCTTTTTATTTTCCTATTTTTATGAAAGGATTAACAATGGGCCAGGTGCCTGAAAGTTTCGTAAATTGTAAACAGAGATTTATGATTACAATTTACAAGGAATATTTGCTGTTTTGTGTTAAATTGGGGTCAGCTATTTTGTTTGGAATAAGAGAAATGTCTTGGAATTCAACATTAGCTTGGTGAAAATTTTGTTTATTTTAGGGCTCTGAATCAAATCAGGATCTCACTTTGTATCTTTCCGTCCGTCTGTAATAATTTATGTATTAAATGTACTTGTATATTCAACGCACTAATAGAATTAAACCTGAACCTTGTGTAAGTTTGTACCTTCTATCATTACAGTAACACATAAAAGTATTATTTTCAAATTAATATGTAGCGTTCTGTGTATTAACACAGAACGCTACATATTAATACATATAATTAAACTTTAATAATTAGACTCATTTTCGCTAAGTTTCCTTTTGACCTTCAGTCAGAAGGATTTGACCTTCTGACTTTAACTGCGTTTATAATAATAACTGTATAGTAGTTTGAAATTGTAATAGTTCTGGAAACAACCTTCAACAAAACCAATATTGTCTCTTTTTGTTTGATTCAAATGTGCTTACATAGCCTCGTGTAAATGTAAGATAGATAATTAATAGTGACCAAGCTATATTTTATTAAAAAGTAGTCAATAAAAAGAATAGAAATCGATAATTTTTATATAAACAGCTGTGGACTTGTTTCTCTTATTTTTTATGAAATTTCATTTCTCAGTAGGTATATTCATAGGTTTCAAACATAATATTTTGTACATTTAACTTAAAAACTGATCGTGTTCTTAGCTTTTAAAGCCTCGCATAGACTATAACTAAAAATATGGTACAAAATTTCAAGGTTTCATTGCCAGTATTTTGCGGTGTGCGTTGATATGTTTATCTCTCAGTATTTAATTTAATTATTAAAAAAAAATTTATATGGTATAGATACATTAATAAAGTTGTTTTTACAGCATGCAATCGAACCTACATGGGGGACGTGGGTCGAACATACGAGTTGGAAGTCAGGCGGCCGAGAGAAGATCATCTGCCGTTTATATGCTACCTCAACTTTACCGCTAATGGTGGTAACTATGGTGATATAATACAGGTAATTATCATTAAATATTGCAGGTATTTTAAAAGCGAACAGTTCAAAAGCCTTTATGCTTTGAGCTCTTCGACGATTTCAATATAAATTTTATTCATATTTTACATTGAACAAGGAAAGATCTGAAAAACTAACTATCTAGAATTATGATGAAGCCTTCCGTTATTTTATCATAAATGTATATCGAATCAGGCCTATTAAGAAATCACGTCACATCTAAACATGGCTTTGTATATATTAATTTGTTCCAATTGTGGCGCTCTGTTTATTTTAATATGTTCTATGAATTGCCATTTACTTGGGCATATTTTTGAAAATAAAAAAAAAAATTGACATATGACCTAAATGCTTTTCGCAAGAGTTAGTTAAGGTATTAATGACGAAGCAGTAATTATAATTTAACAGCTACGCTAGACGTTCATACATTTATGTAGTTTTATATTTGGTTTATAGTCAATTGCGTATATGGATTCCATAACCAATTTAATTATTCGATTAATAAATTCTGAGCGATAATTAGCAGAAAACTCAAATTTTAAACGTTACGTAATACGAGGTCGTGGGTTTAGCGTCCCTCAACACGTTAAAATATTTGCTAACATTTTCCCATTGTTCCAGTTAACTTTCGACACGTTTACAGTTGGTAAATTTGTGTCGTTCACATCGGATGGTTGTCCCGATGGGCACATGACTATCGTGGAGAGCAGCCCATCACCCCCAACCGGCCAATGGTGTGGCTCCGCCTGGGGCTACACGGTGTATTTTAGCGAGTCAAGTTCCATTAATATGACGCTAAGACTAGACAGATTGAGTCAACAGGTATGTTGTTATTATTAATAATACGATAGTACGATCGTACTATGTGAAGTGAAATATTGAGCCTAATTGATTGTTTATTTCATGTATGGACATAAACAGCATTTTATACACAAAAATATTTTCAATATACATATATTTTTATATTATAAGTATACAAAATATCATATCTATATAAGTAAGTTTTATAGTGACCGCCTCCTTGGTACAGTGTTAAACGCGTGAGCTTACAACCGAGGGGTCATGGGTTCGATTCCCGGTGGAGACGCAAAAATAAAGGTCTCGGTCTGGCGGACACAGAAGGCTGATCACCTATATGTCCATAAAGAAAATCGATCAGTGAAACAGATGTATATCATCTGCCCCATACCCCAGTAGAGGACACGGGACTTCACTTATTTTTAAGTTTTATAGTAATTTAATTAAAACGTGTATATAATTTAAACTTACAATATTCTTTGACTGCTTAGTTGATTATTCGATTCACGTTCGAGGTTCTGTCAAAGTTATTTCCCCGTAGCTTTAAAAATGAAAGACTAGTGATAAAATTGACATAATAATATTATTTATACGTGCTTTCATTTTGTTTTCTAAATAAAAGAATTTCTGTATTTCTTCGTTTGAACATTTTTAGACTTTTTTCAAATGTACAACTTCCAATTTAGACTTTGAAATTATTTCCTGATTAATTGGTTAAATAATTATCACAAAAAAGCATCCGTCAAAGAGTGAAATGACGAGAAAGCCTTTGGTTTGTAACAAATTTTCAAGGTTCAAATTTGTCTTAGTCATGTTAATTCCTAGTCTAAAAGATCTATCTAAAACAATAGAACAGGCACCAATTTGTACGACGGTCTACGTACGTGGGTTCAATTAATTTATTCCGAACCTTCTACATACGTAAGCTTGCCTATGTTTGCCTGCCTAGCTACATACGTTTAGCATCGACACAAAACGTTAATTAACAGTTTCAGCACATTGCAAAGTTAATCCATATAAATGAACAACGGTATTTATCTTCATTACGGCCCTAAGCAACCCCTTATGTTCCAGTGACGTGACACAACTAACGACAGGATCACGCTCGAACACGACTAATATTTCATCGGCCTAATTTTACCGCCTCAATGGCCCCTTTATCTTATTTTAGCTATGCAAGGGTTGAACTTTCAATCAATTAATTAGCGGATGATTACTTACACTCCCGGGATTGCCCGCTAAGCTTCCCCAATTACGATAATGAATATTATTACGTTCTAATACTATAATTTAATAATGGCAATTAAATTCGAGCCAAGCAATCCGTTTAGAATCCCCAGAGGTTTCGAATACTTCAACCGATTCGATTATATGTAATTTCAAACATGGAGTAATAATATAACTCTCAAATACAGAACGTGCAATAATTAATTGTCGAATCGTACTATGTTGTGTATAGCGTATATTCGAAATGAACTAGAATGTGAGACACGACATTTATGACAATTGAAATTACGCAAATGTGATGCGTCAGTAATTACAAATGGAGCCCGTTTGCAGGGTGTTGGATACAATTTCGACTTCAAGTTGGCTTACAAGTTCCTAAGACGGAGTGAGGCGCGGTTGCGCTACGGCAACGCGACGGTGGGAGCTTGGAGGGGGGAGAGGGTCCCTGGCACGTATTGCGACCGCATACTGAGCGATTGCGATATTCGCGCCTGCCGCATTCAGTCACCGAACTTTCCTGGTGTATACCCGAGGAATGCGACGTGTACCTATCGCATAGAACACTCGAAGGTAAGCGGATTATGAAATGGTATGATGTGTTTTTAGGATCCACGGTTAAACATATCGACGATTGGAAATTGTATTGGTGTATTGCATAACAAAAACAACGTTTATTCATTTTCACACTTGTATTCGCGAATGTATTGAACATCAAAACATATAATTGGTTAGTTACCTACACATAATTTTATTTAGTTAAGGGAGTTATTGAAATTAAATTCGTACAGTTCGTTCAAAGGATGATTAATAACCTTATACAGTAAGTTAGGTAGAGTTAATGTTGAAGCGTAAACCTTGATTCCATCTACAGCAAAATTAGCATTAGCCTACCAAATATATAATACGTGAGTCTGCGAAGATTCGGCACAAAATTATGTTAACGTTTTCTGAAAATATATTGAATATTAAGATGAGCTACATAACTTTTACCAACGCTTCAATAATTTTAACAATTTAATACAAGGAATAAAGCACAATATTGAAGTTTTAATGTTCTATTTAGAATGCTACAAGTTAATGAATATACGTGTAATTGTAGAACCTTGACAGGATATTTAATTGATGGTTTCGATCCAACTACCCTCAAGTGTGATTGTGCTGACTTGATTCAGTCGTAATAAACTCTAAAAAGCTCAGTTATGTATTATTACGGTACGATTCGCTTGTTATCTTCATAACAATTTTAAACGCTAGTAAAAGCAAACTTACCTTGCCTTATTCATTGTGAAATGTGGCCTTGAACTTGTTTCTTACAAAACACCTCCTTCACTTTTTCAATTGTCAATACTAACTTTAAATTAATAAGAATTTTCATCGCATTCGTTCTCTATAACAAACATTCATTGTTGAATTATACAAAGGCTTATGGCTTATGGAGTATATAAAAAGTTAAGTGAAGACAGAAGTACCCAAAAATATGAGTGTATTTACATTATACTATATGAGAATTCTCATTTTCATATTTTATAGCAACCATTTTTCCTTCTTATCCATTAATTATCTAATCTTTGGACTATAATGATATAACGTTACCCACATACCAACGATTCAGTGATTTAATGTGTTGTGTTATGGCATATAAATTCTCAAAATTCAAAAAAAATATTTATTTGAAACGAAATCACATAGTGTACTTAAACTAAAATTACCGATGACACCCATAAAAGCTTGTGGCACAGGTGTCAATGCCCGCCTCCATTCAAGAAATAAGTTCCACAAATTAACAATTTAAACAAAAATATATTAAAACTAAAATAGAAAAAATATATACATATCTAAGATTTGAGACTAAATATAGTAAATATAAGTAAATTATGTGTTATTACGGTACATAAGCATGTAGCTACTGCCGAGTTTTATCAAGATCCGTTCTGAAATTTTCACGTGAAAGAGTAACGTACGTCCATGCTTCCACATTGCACATTTTTACAAATATTCGCGTTATAATATTAGTAGGATACTATTTAACGTTATACCTACCGTATTACATAAACTAATACTTAATTTACAACACTATGAACTATGATTTTCATGCCATACTCTGTAGTTAGGCGAACCTCCCGCTCATATTGATCGAATAACATATGAGGTATATTTATCAAGTAAATATGTTTAGTGCGGTTAACGGAGTTGTGTGTTTATCCTTAATACGTTATAATTATACTAGTTTGTTTGTTCTGTAATAATATGCCAGTTAGGCGAGATGTCGAATGTTATTATTTAATTGCAAAATTCCAATTAACTTTCCATGTAAATATCGTTTATGCGAATTTACATTTGTTCGTTCGGTCTTCAAGCTGCAAAAAAAGCAAATGTTTTTGTGTTTTTGACGTAGTTTTATACAGTCTACTTATTTTTGTGAAGTCGATTGAAAATCGTTAATTTAATTGTCCTCTTGGCTAGGTAATCGAAGGTTAGTATTATGTAATATTGTCGTAACAGGTCCGGGGCCCGTTTCCTTATCCCTCGCCCTTTCCAGTACCATCTTTCCAGTCGGCAATCGTTTCTTTACCCTTTTCCAGTCAAAAGCGGGTAGAACATTCGCAGAGGCACTACCTCAGCGAATCAGGCGAACTACCAGCTCAGTTGACCGTTAATGGCTATTACAAAACATCTTTAAAATATAAAAAAAATCATTATGCCCGAGAAGTCGGTGATTCTGTTGGATACATATTAATATCCTTATCGAGGTCAGATTTTAAATTTCGTTGACAAATGCACTTGAATCTTAACGAATTATCGTCAAACGATGTTAATTATTGCTTTTGTTGCTTTACCTATCATTAAAATCAAGTCCTTTGATATTATAGCTCTTCCAATTATGATTTGTAATGTAAACTCAACTTCCACGTTGAAAGTCGCGTCAGTGAAATTTGTTCACAAGCATGGAAACCGAAGCTATAAATAACCAGTGACGTATAATTGACCGGGTAATAAAAAACAAAAGCAATATAATTCGTATGCGCCATAGATCTGGGTTAAAATCGTTACGAATTTACATGAAAACGAGCGACCCGCGCACAATAGGCTGTGTGGTTGATGCGGCAGTTTGTATTAATATTTAATTTAAAATTCACACCAGACTACGCTACATACACAACACACATAATATATTAACACGTTTGCGAATTTTAACAGCGCAAGGCGCAGATGAAAGTGTACCTTGATATTTTTTTTGCTCATAACCTTGCTTTCGTATAATACGGATATCAATGAATATGGATTTAAAAAGGCACATAAAATGTGCTTCAGGAATAGGTTTTTGGGTTCATGCTTTCTATGGTGTACGTTCCAGTTATTTACTAAAAGGCAAAACTAAATTGTTTGCATGTATTTTAAAACGAAAATAATAGTTCGAGCTTCAGAATAACAGTCTTCATCGTCAAGTTATAGATAGACAAGATATCGTATTTCAAATAACTTATGTAGGTGTAGCTTTATTTATGTTATAATGGGTATATAATTGTTCTAGTTTCCTAGTGTTACTCATTTAGATGATTCTTTCAGGCACCTGCAAATAAACATGTGTTGTTAGCAGTCAGGCAAACCAACAGTCACAAGATACATATCAAAGATCAAATAGTCAAATATGATAGAAGTCAACGAGTGCTAAAGTAAGTGATCCATATAATGATATTAATGTTCCTTTAGAGAAAAATGTGTAATTAAATATTAGGAACATAAATAAATGCATACACGAGATGACAAAAAATTCAATAAAGTAAATTACATAAAATTTTATCGTTTCTATTGTTTTTAACATTGAATATTTAAACAAAAAATACAATTTCACACAAAACTACAATAAACATTCGCGCATTTAAAAGAATCCCTATTAAATCTCTTATTCCCAAAACAAACATTACCTATAAGTTATATTTCAGGATCTGGGACCAATGCAACGTAGTGCAAGACTACTTAACAGTTTGGGACGGTGCAACTCGAGACTCGCCTGTATTAGTCAGACTCTGCGGTGGTGATGCTGTCCCCGACATCATCAGCCGAGGTCCAAACATGCTACTGGAGTTCCATACATCTCCATACGATAATCCCTTTCACCCTGTACCGTTAAGCTATTTGCCTGGATTCGAATTGGAAGTGCAGGTAAGATTATCAAATGTCATCTATATTGTTATTAGGCGTTTCTTGAATGAATCCTATAATACGTAAGATGCTTTTATTTTATTTAAGAGGTGCCAAAAATGTTTCTTATTATAAAAATGTCATTTTATTCAGAATTTAATATAAAATATTTTAAGATAAACCAGCAATGTATCTGTTCTTTTGCTCCCACCAACAAAGGTCTTCTGTGTCGCCAGGGTTATAAATCTACCAGACGTATCAGTGTGTCTGTCTATAATTTCATGTCATATAATTAATATCATTTGTTTGAAAATATAATACAAAAACAGTAAATTCTAAGATTTTCAATTGAATGATGGTAATATTTTTATTACCGTGTTCATAGTCAAATGGTAGTTATCAAAAAAAATTGTAGGTAGGCAATTTCTATTTTATTCGTATCTAGGAATATTTTTAGTATAAACTAATATAACTCAATGAAATTGCTACTTTAACAACCGAGGAATAAACCTATACTGTCATTAAAACCCATTGTAATTATTACTTAGATACAGTGAAAGATGCTATATTTATTATTTGTCAAAGGAATAATTATATACTATGAACATTAATTGAAGCTTTTAACCTATTTTCCTTACAATTGAATCATAGTTGCTTTTGATCTATTTTTTCTAGCGAAAGCATTAAGTGGGCATGTATTTTATTCATGATAAAACATTTTTATACCAATTTGTTTAGAATTAAATGAGGTTTAATTTACAGACAGACTAACGAAATTTCTCGCTACAAACTAGAATGTTTCAAATTCTATTTCCACTAATTTCAGCGGTGGAATTCTTTAAAATGTATATATACGCTTAACGCTTTGTTGGATTTGCCAGTGTATAATTTTGGAATCTAAAGCATATCTAAATCTCATCATCTTTATTTATATTCATTAGGGAAAGACTAATTAATTTAAAATGTATTTTTGCAATCAAAATGAAAAGCACATTTTAACGCTGAATTAATATGAAACTAACCGAGGAGTGTAATGTTGTTACTAAATTGAGTATTCAGTTCAATGTTCAAGTTCAGATTTAGTTTAAATTTTATTTTAAATGAATGGCGTTAATGTAATATTAAAGTATCTTAACAAAAGCAGTCAGCATTTAACGACATACATGCAGACAGATCGAATGCAAACAGCAATAAATAGACCTTACACAAAACAGAACTCATAACAAGCACCATTACACAACAGATTTGACACAAAATCAATACAACAGAATGAAAATATAACATTTACTTGGCAGGTGTTGTACGTGGACAAAGATTCGCATTCGTACGTGAGCTCGGATGGGCGGTGTCGATTCGTTCTGCGCTCTGCTGACAACACGAGTGGCGTCTTGAGAAATCCTCGCCACTCCTTGCCTCCTAACACGTCCTGCGTCTATTATTTTCAGGTTTGTACGCTGCGAAACTGTGTCCTTTGACGTATTGTTACGTAATGTTACGATTTGTGTGGTTTGCGATTGATTTGTTTGTATTTCAATGATCGACTTTTTACAAGTTTTAATGGGAGACTCGGCGCTCGTGTTTTTAATTAAAATTAATTATATGAATGTTTTCTCATCACAGCATACGTTAGTTGGTACAACGTTCGTAAAATTATGTATGTACATAGACTAAATAAGCTCAAGGATTTAGTCTATGGTATGTAAGGTTGTACAATATTACCTTACTCACGAGATCGTAATCTGTCGACAAATTGTGATCCGTGTTTGCTTGCAATTGAACTCATTATTTTTGTAAGAATTTTATCGAATACATCGCAGTTATGTGGTGCAAATAATTCTTTGTCTTTTTTAAATAAACCTAACCTACCATAATATTGAATTCCTATTTCACAATTTACCGGTTTGATTATGTTACTTAATAATTTATAGAATAGTAATGCACTAAATTCTAAGCCGAATCTATGTTACGGATCACAATGGGAATCTAGTCCGCGAGATTTTAATTTAACGGTGTTTGTCATTTTACTGTGACATATGTAAACGTTGGCTTAAATATCATTCTAAATATAAAAAGCCTAAAAAATATTGGAAAAGGCATCATGCCAGCCATTTTATGTTTTCTAAATATTCCTCACGTTGAATAGCGATTTAATATATACGCCTAATAGTTATAATACTTCTCTCAAATATTGTATGGTATAACAAATTTTAGGTTCATTAGACTTCGCTTCAAACCAATGACGCAAATAAAATCGATTCACATCATCAACAAAATTGTTTATTCATGTAGAAATATGTTCGAAATGCTGCTTTAGTTCGTGAGATTTAATAATGGATATGATAATAAATGTTTTTTTTTGTTGACACTCGAATAGAATGAGAGAGGTAATAGTTTCCAGTGTTAAGTCCTTTATATTATTTGTTGAAGTGTTTAAAAGGAAAATAGAAACACATTTCAGTATATATGTTATAGCTTTTATACTTATTTTGTATTTAATACGAATGTTGTGTTTCCGCTACTATAGTAGTATACTATATGAATTAAAATAATTATTAAATGTTTCAAAAACCTTGTTGGAATCTGAACATATATCATTATTATAATACCTACTAGTTTTTCGTACCCGGCTTCGGCCGCTCAGTCCACGAAAATTCTCAGGGGAATGAGATTTTTCATCGTGGCTCAAAAGTTGCCTATATCTGTATCTTCCTACCTCCAGACTAAAATAAATATGTCATATCACAAGAATCTCGCAGATACGACGTTTAAGAAAGATAAACAAACACATTTTCATATTCATAATATCAGTAAGTATAAATAAATTATTGCTTATCTTTCATTTCTTCAGATTAATGAATGTATAAATAATGATAATGGTACGTATAAAAAAAAATATCATAAAAAATATACTAACAACTCATTCTTTAATTTGTTCAGAATAAATCATGTTAAACAGTTAAAGGAACGGTTTATTATGGTTCCTTTATAACATTTTCCATGTAAATTTTCCTCGTTTTTAATATGGTATAATCCGAGTCTTAAGATGAATAGTATCCATTCGAAGTTACGGGACTCGGAATTACCTCTGTGTAACAAACGCCGTATTCTTTCTTTCTTGACTTATTTTAATACGAGATCTCTACATTACATCTCGCTATAAGCATTAAGCATTGCCTATTTGTAAAATCATATAATGGGATTGAATAAAACTTTGTATTTACTGCGATTCCTATTTTAATCGGGTGATTTTCTATATTGTATGAATAGGATTCGTAATTAATAACTTATTCAGTTTCGTAATCCGTTGGAAGATTAATCTTTTTAAGTAGCCTTAATCACTAGTATGGGCTAAAATGTCTCTAGCATGAAAATACATAACGATTTGTTCTTTTTTATGGAAAGGGTGGCAACTGAGCTGGAGGCTCACCTGATGGTAAGCGATCACCACCGCCCATGAGCAATCGGAGAGGTAATGCCTGGGCGAGTGCGCTGTCCGCTTTTAAGGGCTATGGGAATAGGAAAGGGTTCTCGACAGGAATCAAAAAAGGGCCTTCGGCTCCTTCACTCACCCCGGTGCGAGCTGACTCGATTTCAAACAATTTTAATGTTAATTTTGCTTGTTGCTGAAGCTCTTTTCTCCTATCGTGTATATTAAAAGATGCTTTGTTTATAGGGTCGTACAAATGAAGTGGTCTGGGTTTCATTCGTGAAATATCACGCCGCAGGAACAGAGCCAGCTGGTTTTGATCAGCAAAAAGACTGTTCTTCGCAACTCACTATATGGGACGGAGCCGCTCCAGATGCCGATCTTGATAGAAAGGTATTTTACACACACTCCCAGTCAAGTCAAACACTATTTCATACATTCAGAGTTATATTCATGTAATTCACGATGAACAAACTTCAAGCTAAATATTTATCGTGTAAATTGTAGGCATGCAGTCAGCAAATCGAATCAATTTGAATCACGTTTCAATAAATATTCGCAAAAACATACAAATTTGAACAATGTTTGCCTATCAATAATATTATATTAACAGAGTAATGGTATATAGACACATTTGCAAGTTACTCTTGTGGGACCAAAAACAGAGCAACTATACGAAATTGGGTGGCGCGCTTACCGCCTTTATTCGAACCATTTCACTTTGCCAACCGCTACCTAGCTACTTGACGGCGGAGCCAAACATTAATTTTCTTTAATGTGTCTGAACACTCTTTGCTACTCCGCGCTGCGGTGTTTCATTCATTCCACTTGCATTAAGAATGGATGAACATTTTTTGCTAGCACTTTAATCAAAAGTTTTCTGCTTCGTAAATACTGCACCTGGCCAGAGCAAATCACTTCCCAGTTTACATACTTCAGAAGTAGGTTACGTATTCATCATAAAACGTAGCTGATATGTAACATGGATTAAGTTGAACAATGAGAACGTTAGAGATATGAACCAGTGCTGGCCAGATTAAATCTAAATCGATACTTGCGCAGCAGAAGCTTTATTATATTTCCTAACATATTTTTAGATCGGTATTCATATTGCAACATGAATGGCCATCGTTGTTGTATGGAAATCGAATATTTTGAAACATTTTTAAGACCGCGGCTTAAAATCGCGATGGTTTATAAATAAATGTATATCGAATTATCGAAAATTTTAATAAATAATACATATTTTTAAGAGTAGAATAGTTGCTGTTGTAAAATATGCAATATAAGATACTATTATATTATATTACGCCAATAATTCACTTATGAAATATTCAAAATCAATGTATGTTTGCATTCTGTCCTATATTTGGTTTGCATTCTTAAAATTTAAGTTATTAAAATATGCAGGTCACTCAAAAATATCAATTAAATAGTATTTAAGCAAATAAAATTCTATTAGCAAAAATCTGTCGTGCAATATATACCACTTTTTTATTTTCGTAGCATCGAGCATATTTCGTAATTACTGTTCAAATCACTTGTAATGCCTGAGGTCCGCAGGCCATATTTACGACGACTAGATACGAGTAGATATACTGTAATTTCTAGTTTATTTTTGTAAGTCGTACGACCTGTGACGCAACTACCATAATCAATAGTTTATAGTCTAATCGTCCGTAATAACATAGATGTTCCGATATAACAGGCACTTTTGTGGATAAAGTGAGGCGCCTTAATTATACTTCGTGTATATTTTGTTAGGTAGAACATATTACATAGCATTTTATTGTCGGTATTGGTATGGCAAGATTGCTTTGATGGGCAGAATATCTAACAATTAGCTAAAGACATATTTCTATTGATATGTTTGTCTTGTTTTAGTTGGAGATGACAGACAAGAAATCGCTTTTGGGTTCATTCTGTCGTGAAGAATCTCCTCGCCTTTGCGACCACGCTCTACTTTCGAACGCCACGAGAGCGACGCGGCCGTGCGCCCCCTCCGAAAGCTACATTACGACTGGACCAGCGTTAACTATTTTGCAGGTAGTTATTAAATTTGAAATTAGTGTTAACTATGAGTGTAGCTTTGTTTTTTCTTTTCTAAATTTTCATCACACGATTTTATCATGATAACGTGGCTAACAACGTTTATTTTAGTTTAGTTTTTATTATTTTTCTTTTTAATAATTGTTTGGAGGAGGATATAAAACATTTTATTTTTATGAATATGATGCCTAAATTGAATCTATTTATTTAAAGAATTTTGTTCCAAATAGGACGCTAAGTTCAAATCCAATAAATTAGTGTCTACATGACTTTTATAATAAACGTAAAAGTTGTGACAGGAACGTGAACGCAAAAACAAGTTGTTTGTAATGAAGCTCAAACCAAAAGGCTCTAACACATCAATGAAGAGGACATATAGGACTAGAGTCCTATTAGTTGAGATTTGCGCCAGATTGCTTGAACAGAACTGCACTATCGTGTTAGATTCGGAGTCCAAACATGCAAGATGCATTTGCGGTGAACGCTGGCTGAATCAATCATGCTGCGTCATCCTACCCTGCGCTACAATTAATGTTACGAAACATATGCCAACTTCGATTTAATTAATTTGGGAGAATGTGTGATTAATTATTTGGTTTTGCTATCTATAATTAATTTGAAGTTTTGCAATTGTGTGCGGAGTTGTTGCTGAGAATTTGAGATTTTCGGTGTTTCATTCATTAGGTATTTAATGTAGGAATGTTACATTAAAAGTATTCAATATGATATTTTATGAATAAAAATACACTAAGATGTAATAATCAAACCAACCAATCAAAATTAAAAAAAAAAACAATATAATAGCCAATAACCACGCATACATGTTACATAATGAGATGATGTAATTACTATCTCGAAACTCGCATGAGTAGAGCCTGCCTGCAACAAAGACGAGAAAATGCATAAATCTACATTCAAGGTAATAAGGAGCTTATCGCTGCACTGGTAAGGTTTAGTTTTCACTGCGTATTTCAGAATGGTAGTACATAATTAACGCAATAATAGTTTTAATGAGCAACGAATGTTATTGTAAGGGTTCTCCAAATAATGCTGATTGCATACAATATTATTTGATCATAAATTGATTATCTCTTTATTTTGTCTAGTGACTACTTGTCTAATGAATATTAGTATATATATCAGAGTAGTAGTAGTATAAAATGTAGGACCATTCGTCAACAATAGACATGAATGCAAAAATTCTGGACAGGAGCAAATTTAACAATTTGTAACCAATATCAAAAATTTGCAATTTAACACATAACTTTGAAATGACTGAACACATCATAAGCATGGTATATAATTAAAACATAAAACATGAAAAAAAAAACATTATTATAGTAAATTTACTTTTTCGTAACAAAAAATATAAGGGCGCGAACAAAGTGGTACATTTGAAATTTTCAATATCACGAAAGTGCAGCTGCGACACGAATCTTATAAAGGTCTGGAGGAACCTTTTGTTGCGCTTCATTCATTACATATTGCAGTCAACATTGTACCTCCATTTTGGTCCGCTCAAGTATGCATGGCTTGGCTGTATGGAGCTCGCAATTTCGCTGAAAAATATAACGCACCATCGCAACGTGCAGTCATTAGTCACTGCGGCCATCTGTTTATAGCTTCGCATTCTGAATTGGTGAATAGCTTGATTGTCTGTGTTCTGTTGTGTAACTTTCAAATTTTTCTTACAATTTTTTTTTTGTTTTAAAAAGATATGTTGCTAAAAAATAACCTCGTTAAAGTAAGTCTTTGAAGTTTTAAATTATTAAATCATATAAAACTAAAGCTGTAAATATAATTCAAAATTACAAAAGTGCTTCTAAGAATTCTAATTTAATAATATATAGATATTTGACTTTGAGTTTATGTATACTTAAAATTACATTAAATATATTATGTTGTCCCTAACAACGTATGTTTTTTGATTCATATACAATTTAAAAAATGACGGATAACATACATATTGAATGTTTTTCGTACGTGGTAAGAGAGTTCGTGAAATCTCTGATAACTTCATTTTCCTGTGACATATACTTAGTCTGGCCATAAATACTGTTACACTTAATTAT
Source organism: Zerene cesonia (assembly GCF_012273895.1). NCBI lineage: Eukaryota > Metazoa > Arthropoda > Insecta > Lepidoptera > Pieridae > Zerene > Zerene cesonia. Next base: position 2,820,969 of record NC_052113.1, on the reverse strand, counting down.
AAAAAAATATTACATTTGAATTTCGAATCTGTC